>NW_004524588.1:435075-437486 GCF_000260255.1 Octodon degus
TTTTTTTTTTTTTTTTTTTTTTTTTTTTTTTTGCGGAACCAGTGTTTGAACTCAGGCCTTTGCGCTTGCCAGGGAAGCGCTTATTCCACTGAGCCATCTCCCTGGCCCCCTTGGTACATTAGTTGTAATGAATGTACTTGTTTATAAATGATGTTAATAGCAGACATTCTATTCAATGAGGATAATCATTCTGTATTATCTCTCAACTCTTTGTGTGAAACCATCCTTAAACATAACATGTATTTAAAGACTTGATTAGTTCATATACATGATATCATAGTGTTACAGGCAGCCGAGTTAGATAAAAATATGGTATGCAGTCAGACAGGGTCAGGCCCTGGAAGGAGATAACAAAGACCAGATCCCTTACAACTGTGGGAGGGATGGATGCTCCCGCTGTGAGACAGACCTAAAGACCAAACAAATGCTAACCTCCCTAAAGACTGGCATCCAGGATTGACCATTACTCAGTAAGAATCATTGTCTGAAGGCCATCAGATAAGGTCCTGTTTTACATTCATGCTCACTTGCTACGTGACTCACTACCCCATTTGGGCCTGGGCCTAATCAATTTTACCTGTGCAATGGTGTTTGTAATCCCATTGGTTGACCATAGTTTTGTCCCACCACACATCCATCTAAATGAGTTCCCATTTTCTACACTATAAAAGTCCTTGGAAGAGACAGCTTCCTGGAGAACTACCCACTCAGGCCCCCCTCCTATCCCTCTCTTGGACAAGAGCTTTTCTTTCCCTCAATAAATATATTCTGCTCATAACCTCCGTTTGTTCCTAAAATTCATTCTTCCATTTTAGAGAACATGAACTCTTCCAGGTCAGGTCAGGAGATCATTTTTCTCTGTATTATTTGGAGGTTCCCTATGTCGTTCGGAGGTCACCCACTCAAGTTCAATTTTTCTCCCTGTCTCAATAGTCATCATCATCATTTTTATTTAATGGTTTCAATGTGAGAAAAAGAGCAACAACATGTTGAGAAAGTTCACAAGGAAGCAAAGCCTGAAGAAACCTGAAGAGCACAGCATGAAACTACAGGAGAAGAATAAATTAGTTGATTACTAGTGGTGTGTGTTTCCTTAGAGAATAAAAAATTTTTAAAAGAACCCAACATTGATCAAGAGGACATTTTTTTTTTCTGTTTTTCCTTTAACTCTTTCTGTCCCCAAGGCTCTCATTGAAAAGCCCACCAACACTCTCCTGACTTTCCTGGTTTATATGTAGCTCAGTTCTTTTGCTAGAAACTCGATTTTCTCTGTCTTCTTTGATAGGTTACGGTCCTAGTATGAATTGCTGAATCATTATGGTGGTCATCCAATATGGCTGAAGCCTTTAAAACAACAGCTTATCTTCCCAATGACCACTTCCCCCCTTCTTCTCCAACTCAGCCCAGGGTTCAATTTCCTTTCACCTTTCTGGCCACCTCAGGGAAGACCCCAATTAGCCCCTCAGGTATATCTAAACATCCCCCTCAAACCCCATCCCTGGCAAAAGGCCATAAAAGCCTCAGCCTCCCTTTGTTCCAATCCAGAGAATTCCTTATCTTTCCAAATTCTCTTTGTGTCCTCAAAGATAATAAAGCCCCTTTCCCTTTTTCCTTCTGCCTGTTTCTCTGCTGTGACACAGCCAAAACCTATCAGTCTTTGCCTACAGTTTTAATCTCACCCCACCATGTTCTACTGTCACTAACCCATCCTTGAAATGAATACTGAGTAACATCCCAGAGCCACTTCTTAGTCACCTTCTTGTTGGACTTCATGTAATACTAGACATAGTTCTTTCCTTTCCTAAAGTTTTGGACACTTTCCTTTCCTACTACTGCTTCTTCTACTCATCATAAGCTCCTCTTCTTCCACCCTGCTCTTTTAAAATGAAACATTTCCTTGTGTCATTCTTATTTCTGCTTCTCATACTATCATGCTGTTTCCATGTGACACCATGTGTTCCCATAGTGCTACCTGCTGTTTGTATGTGAACAACTCAAAACTCAGACCTCTCTCCTAAAACCATACAATATGTCTGCCACTAGATGTATGCATTTGAGATTCAACTCAACATGCCCAAGCTTAGATCATCATCTTCCAACAAAAATTTACTGCTTTCTTGTATTGTCTACTTGTTTGGATAACTGCCTGATGGAGAATTTAGCAAGATGAAATTAATATCATCCTTAATATCATGATTTAAATGCAGTTCTCATGAAGCATTTATCTCCTTGATTTTCTCTCCCTTATTAAAGCTACTTCCTCTTCTTCTTTACTAACACTGTCTTTTGGTGTCAGGCTTTCATTATTTGTTAACTGGACTCTGAATTAGTCTTGTACTTCTATTTTGCCTGTTTTCACAGCTTTGTAGAAAAATACTTGTTGGTCAAATTCAATTGCATTATTTCTCTAC
>NW_004524588.1:437586-452334 GCF_000260255.1 Octodon degus
TTTTTGGGAAGAGTCTACAGGGTGTTCAGGGTCTCACTACTAGATTGGACTCCTACTGATATATTGATTCTCCTGTTTACAGCCTCCCAAGTGCTGAGATTACAGGTGCGTACCACAACTCCCAGTCTCAATCACTGTCACAGTGCACCCCCGGGGGCTGGGCCAGCATGGCAGACCTGGGGATAGAACCCCCAGCTCCCGTGCCTGCCTGCCTAAATAGGCACTTTAATCTGCTGAGCTATTTGGCTGGCCTGTCTATGACTTCGGAAGTTTGAAAAAATGGGCTTGACTTTCAGTCTCCCCGCATTCCACACTCTTTACAACCTGAAAAATGAGCTCATTTCTCTACTATTTAAATTCTTTACAACTTCCTTTGGCAAACAGAACATGCAGGATCAGCACTGTGCTGGATCCTGGCTGAGATTTGAGCAGGTTGCCCTATGTCCTCCTCAGCCCTGGAAGTCTACCAAGTGCCAGGCGAATGTAACCAGGTGATCTGGCCTGAGGCAGAATGGCCCATGCATGGTTCCGTTGCTCCACCACTGCAGTTGACCTCGTCAGGAGCCAGAGCTCTTTGTGACAGCTTCCTGAATGCATACACAAGCGTGAGCTCAGCCAAGACCACAGCTCCCTCCACAATCTACACGGACAAATCACAGATTGACCTGATAGATAAAAACTTGTTTCAATCTACTAAGTGTTACATGGTTAATGAAGCACAAAAGATAGTCGATAAAATAAACTTTAGATGAAAACATCCCCCTTTCTGTAATAGTACCCTGTTCATAATCTGTGTCCTCTTATGGCTGCCACACCAATCTTCACGGCTCTCTTCTTCTCTCAGCACCCTGATCACGCATACTTACATTTCCCTCCATTTTTGTTGCTCTCTTGTGTGTCACCCTTGGTGCACAGTCCTAGGTGTCACCTCCTCCGGGAAGCCTATCTCAGCCTCCCATGCTTGCTTCTTACCCCCATAACAATTACCATGCAGTGCTGCAAGCACTGTTTGATTAGACAATTTTTCTTTTTATGCATTTAGTACAGGGGACACAGGGTCTACAGGGTCTCACTATGTAGATCGGACTCGTAGAGAGCCTCCTGTTTTCAACCTCCCAAGCGCAGGGATTACAGCCCTGCGCCACCACACTCAGTCTCAATTGCCCTCTCAGTGCACCCCAGGGGCAGGGCCAGCACCAGCAAGGGGCTCCGGGGGTCAGACCCCTGGTCCCCATCTTAATTCTTAAAATCTAGAAAGTTTATTTTTTGTTTCCTAATTTTCTCACGCGTACGTAAGTAGCAATTTTCTTATCTCTACTAAGTCGTGCATATTTCTATACTCTGTCTATTCCTCTTACTTTGTCACACTTTGATGTCCATTCTTTGTTTTCCTATTATTCATAAATACCTAACAATTTTCTTTTATGTATTTGGTACAATGTCTACAAGGTCTCACTACGTAGATCGGACTCATAGTGATTCTCCTGTTTTCAGCCTCCCAAGTGTGGGATTATAGGTGCACACCAGCGCTGTCTCAGCGCGCCCTGCAGGGTGGGGCCGGCACTGCACGCCACGGATCGACCGCTGCGCTCTGCCTAAGCAGGCGCTTTAGTCCACTGAGCTATCTGGTTGGCCCTTGATTAGATAATTTTGAGATGAAGACAATTAGATAATTTTCTCAGCTTTTTGAAACCAAGAAATGTGACTTTTTCTTTACTCTATGTTGGACACATTTTTTGACATATAGTAAAGGACCTTTACTCCTAAGCATGATTCATGTCAGATGCCACTAACTCCAGCACTATCAAGGCTGACGCAGGAAGAATGCATGTTTGAGTTCAGCTTGGGAGCTTCGGTAAGTTAGTGAGACCTTGTCTCAAATTTAAAAATTAAAACAGGATGGTGATGTAGCTCAGTGTGAAGACCCTGGGTTCCATCCCTACTAACACCACACACACACACACACACACACACACACACACACACACACACACACACAGACATTGCTTTTTATTGAAGGACAAATGAATAAAAAATATATCCCCAAAATATACATTTTCATAATTGAAAAACTTACTAATTTGTGAATTCAAAATGCACAGAAATTCATCTGTATACTAAATTGGCTTTTGTACCCTACATAATCTTGTACAGGACAGAAATAATTAGAATCAAATTGAATGAAGAACTGTTTTTTTATTTCCTCCCATACACATTCTTCTTATCCACCTGCTTCTTGCAAAATAGAAACATTTATGTACCGAAATGAAGCTGATCTTGCACTTCTTACTCATGAAATATAGTTTTATCTCAGGAAACATAGTTTTATCTTCACTTGCAAAGAGACCAATAGCAGGTGGTACACCATAAAGTTCACTCTACCGTGGCAACACCGTCTCAGTCTGTCTCTGTCTCTGTCTCTGTCTCTGTCTCTCTCTCTGTCATTGATCTGATAAAAGTAGCTTATTATTTATTTCATAGTACAGTAGCTACACTCAAATGAAAAGCACAATTTCAAATGTATTCCAATGAATTAATCTTCCCAGAGAAAATTTCCAGATGAACCATTGTTAAATGTCCATTTCTGCTGGACACTGCCCTTTCGTGTAAGGCAAGCATGGCTACTGATGCAGGAACATATTTACTGTTGAAAGCAACAGAGAACATGATTGTCAGTAGGAAAATGATCCGCACTGAGACAAGAAGCACGAGGGGAAAAGTTCTACTTTTGTGAGGTGTGGTCCTCCTTTTGAAATCTGATGGAGAAACTAAATTCATTTCATAAATACTGATGAATTTGGTTCTTATTTCCCCTTTTCCTGCCCAAGTTACTAATATTATAGACATTGGAGTAGTGTACAAATAGGAATAAAGTGATGTTCATTGTAGGAACTTTACGCAGAAATTCATCTGTATACTAAATTGATTTCTATACCCTACATAAATTTCTATCATTCAGAGTAATTGTTGGGCATGGTGGCACACGCCTGTAATCCCAGCACCTGGGAGGCTGAGGCAGGAGGATTACAGTGAGCTCAAGGCCAGCCTTGGCTACAAAATGAGTTCAAGGCCAGTATAAATTGCATGGCAAAACCTTGTCTCAAAAAAGCCCCCCCAAAGCAAAAACAAAACCAAAAAGAATACTTGTTAATATTTTTAATACATTCTTCAAGCAATTTCTTACTACAATATTCTTCAGAAAAATAAAGTAGGAATTTTTTTTTTCTCCTCAAATGCCTTCAGGGCACTTTTGCCTGGCTGGAGTGTTGTGGGGATCGAACTACAGCAACCTGAGGCTGATAGCTTTGTGGAAGCAGCCACTTAAAGAACTGAGCTAGGGCCAGGGCCCCATAAGGATTTTTTTTAAGTAGGAAAAATTTTAGGATTTATAACATGCATATAAATTATTCAGAAGATAAAGTAGCAAAAATTACCAAAAATGTAAAATGCTTATAACCTGAAGACAACACCTGTGGATACTTTAATCATTTAATCATTGTCATAATAATTTTGTGAAGTAGGTACTATTATCATCATTCTGCATATAAGATAGTCAAGGCAAGCGCAGGTTAAATAATATAATGTCTAAATGTTACTGGTAGACCATCATTTTATGCAGAGGTCATACCTATTTTCAAATCCATATTTTTTATCTTAAAGTAAATTTATTATGTTCAAATTATAGAAATGTTCACATTAAAACACCCACCTTCCTATCAAATATACTGTTCAATTGTTAAGGTTTGAAAAAGGGAAAAAGTTAAAGCAGTTGTGGCAGAATCATTACAGTGGATTGTCACCCCTCACTGCTTCTCCCAACTCCATTTAATTCTTACTAGATTTGTTTAGAAATATAACACAGAGAAAGCAAGTAAACTTAGTCAAATCCAGTTTTAAAGTTTCATTGAGTTCTCGACATCGCATTATCTGGGGCTGGGGATATAGTTCAGCGGCATAAGTGTCTCCCTGGCAAATGCATGGTCCTGAGTTTATTCTCCACTACTCTTATTTTCCTATGTTTAATTGTTTGCCCTAGTTGGTGGGTTCTTTTCAAACCCATATTTTTGTCTCCTATCCTTACCTAGTTGTTCATTATCTACTATGGGTGGACCTGGGATGGAGACAGTGACGTAACAAGAACATTGCCCATTCACACCAAAGGAATGAAGAAAGTATTGTTCTGTACTTCACTTGCTGCTTGCCCAAACAGCTATTTTTCTGAAGTCTCAACAAACCTTGGGTGAAGTAGAGGTTCAGACTCCACAGATAAAATGTCTGCACACAGTTTTCATTTCTGTTTAAGTGATCCCTTCACCAAGGAGGTGAGCACATTTCCTACAAGGGAAAAGGAATTATAGATGTATCCTGCCCCTTCTGTATTGCTCTCACACCAATATGAATCTAGATGTAGAATCCATGTGTGCTCCATGAAATATTGTTCCTGTTGTTGGCACAGTGCAGAACACTAATAAAGAAAATTAAAATCAGTAGTGGGCTATAACTTAGTATATTGTTTGTTTGAGGGTGACACTACCATTAAATCAATGGGACAAAGCATAAAATAATGGCACAATTCTTTTACTAGCAGCTTAGCTGCAGGCGGTAAAAGTAAACTAGATCTTTTAAAAATAGGTACCATTACTCCATCTTCTTGTGAGGGAACTCTTCTGTAGTTTGACCATGCCACTAGATTGGTGAAATTACATAACAGAGTTGAATTACACTAAAGTACTGCATACACATGCACACAAATGGCATGTTCAATTTCATGTGCTGCCCAGTAGATGATTGCTGTAGGGTCATATTCAGCCACCATCTTGGTCCACTTCCTTTAATTTGTCAGGAGTTTATGCATTCAGGTAGTCATGAATGGGCCCTATGAGACTACAAGCAGTTTAGCCACTATACCTAAGGAATAAAACCTAAAGGCTTTTCAAAGCTTGTGAGCCTCAGCACTATCTACACCACTGTATCGTCACAGCCCACATCCAGAACATCGATGACTTCCAGTTGCTCTAGAGGACATCAGTCATTTCACAACTTTCTTCTCAGTAGTAACAAACACAGTTTACAATTCTATCCTAAAGACCACATTCTTCTTCTTTGGCTCTGTTACACTGCATCCCTTCTATGTTCTAATTTTCTCAGTAGGCCTACTCATTATATATTTCTCTTACCAAATATTTTTTGAATGATACTTAAATGTGAATCCATGAGGCAACAAACTTCCATGCTTTTGTGAATGAAATTAATTCCTTCACTCAAGAGGCCTCAGAGAGATGCTGGGTCTTTTATCTGCTATGTGAGGGTCCATTCTTCACTTTAGCCTTTGGTCCATGTAAAGATGACAGAAGAAGATAACTATGAGGAAAGGACCCTCACAAGACACTGAATATGGTAATTCAATCATGTTTTTCTTCCTGTGCCACATCAATGTGAGAAATTCATTTCTGTGCTTGCCAAGTCATTCAGGCTAAAGGCTTTTGCTTTTATAGCCTGATCTGGCCTGTTCAAAAATTGCTACCAGAAGTGGGATGTATCAACAAGACTTAAAAACTGTGGGAGCAGTTTTGGAATTATATGGTGACTAGTAGAAACTCAGAAGCAGAAGCAAGCATAAGTCACCTGTACCAGAATCATTACTGGAAATTATGTTGAGGGCTGAGAAGCAAAGTGAGCTCTAGGTAAAGTTTTATTGTATGTGGAGATGAATTACAAGGCCATGATCAGATTGTTGGCAAAAATATGAACAGCACAAGGCAACATGATGCACATCAAGATACCAATGAAGAGTATGCTACTGGAAAGCTGCAATAAACAACTTTCTTGGTTAAAAAATGATGAATAATTTAACTGGATGGTGTTTCTGTTTTCATGTTGTATAGAGACAAGACATAAAAGCAATGAAAAATACTAGGTGGCACATGCATCTAAGGCTGGTGTTATGGGTATATTTGCCTTCTTCTGAATATTTATGGTTAAGGTTGAAAGAGAGAAAACATGTAATTGTAGAACTTATCATTTGAAGGAAATCAGAACTTCAAGAGTTGGAAAACTTTCAGCCTATAGAAAATAAGAAAGAATGAGAAAGACTATATGGGGCCTGGATAACATGATAGCTAAAGAGGTTAGTGTGGCAGGAAGGTATGCAAATGTTCTTCAGGAAGATGATGAGAAAATGGCTCCAAACACATTCTGGATATCTTCAGTACCGTGAGTCCCAATTCCTGCCTTCAGTGTGAGTGTCCTGAGGTGTGATAGTTTTGGGAGACGGTTTCTACTCTGCTGTGAGAACTCTGAGCTTACTGTCCAGGGCCGGTGAATTTCTGCTTTATGAATATTAATTTCCCCATGTGTGGCTCAAGTGGGCTAAGGTATAGCTTAAGTAGGACCTGAAAGGGACATAGGATGAGAACCCTGGTAGTATTCATGTGATTCCAACTGTATCAACTCTGAATAACTGGTGGCTCAACACTGAAGCTCTAGAAACATTCCCAAAGAAGCAGAAAGCCCATCAAATAGGAAAGCTAATGGGGAAAGCATCCTTGCATATCTCCAGATGCTTTCCAAACATGAATAATATTTAAATTTCTTTCCTCACTCAAGTGCTAATGCTTCTTCCTCATGTCAAAGGAAATGCACCTACTCTTCTCCTATACAGAGAACATTGACATTTCTAGGTCCAGGTTGCCCAGGAGTTTCAATCTGGAAAGCAAATCTCCATTCGTTCTGAGAAAACTCATTTCATCCAGACAGAAAAATAATTTTTGAGTTTTATATCTAGAGTCAACAAATTTCCTCTTATTGAAATACATGTGCTTTGCCCTATTGCATCCACCAGGTACAGCTAAAATCCTAGACATTTTATATGTCAAACACAGGGAGATTTTTAAGTATGATGTGTGTACATGCAGCTATATCACAGACCCCAGAATAGATAAGATGAAGAATTCTCTCCATGTTTCTTTTGACTTTATAAACTGCATGCTGGAACCTGAAATAGCCAATAACTCAGAAATGTCACTGGCCACAGTTGAAAATCTCCTCACAGAATTTTAATGGTTTTATTCAGGGGACCGGAAGACAGAAACCCTCAGACAACATCGCTCTACAGATACTACAGAAAAAGTGCAGGTTGAAGAAGGGAGCTTTGTCCTCATACTTGTGAAGGAAACAATTTAACTCTCAGGTACTGCAGTGTGAGAGGAAGAAGAAACTGGAACTCACACTTGCACTTAGAGAGAAAGAGCTGTTTACTCCCTCTCATGGTATTGGATGGCAAAGCGGTTGCTCCACAGGCTCTTAACTGGGCAATAATGAAGCAGCCCCTCTCTGTCTTCCATAGGATTTCTGTCAGTGAAGAACATTTGGGAAGCAGAATAAAGGCATTTCTCCCCCTCACAGACAGGATGGCTTCCCTGGAAACTGAGTGCTGCTCCAGAAATCCACTGGGCATTCGTGAGCATTGCTCCCTCGCTGCTGTCAGCAGAGGCTGAGAGGGAAACGTGTACTCTGCGCTGTCGTGAGAGCAGCAGTGACCCTCCCTACTGGACTCTGCTGTGCGGGCTCAAGCCAAAGTTACCTAAGCCAAAAGTTTAAATAAGATCTGGAGGGTCTCGAAGCTTGAATTGTCATGATTCAAATAAAACAATAAAATCACATGAAAATGAAAGTCATTTAGAAACCCATGAAGTTGTAAGTAAAGACCTCGAGTTATGCTGTCTGAGTTCCTGAGGGAGCAGAGACATGACTCAGTTCACAAAGAACTCACAGATAGAAGGACCGTAAGCTTTCACATTTGGCAAGGAACATCCTGTTTTGGACGGCATGGAAACTCATAGTCGGTTGTGCTGCTGCAGCAGAAATCCATGAAGTCACTTCTATTCAGCAGGAATTTATTTCTCCCAGGTGTGGAAGTTGAAGTAGGGGAGTAGAGTGCCAGCCCGGCTGAGCTCCACTGAGGATGTCCATCTGAGTGGTAGACCGTGTGTGCTCACTGCGTCCCCACCTAGCGGATAGCAGAAACAGGGAACTTATCTCTCCTCCAGTTTAGCTCACTTATCCCAACACTGTTGTAGGTAGCTGAGTTAGACAGAAATATTATAGGTAGTCAGACAGGGCTGGCCCTCGAAGGAGCCAATATGGAAGACGGTGATGCCTCGTAACTGGGAGAGACAGATATTCCCATTGTGGGCCAGACCTCACGACAAAAGATCAAACAAATGCACCCTCATAACTCCTTAAAGATAAGCATCCAGGATTGAGATTCTAAGTAGTTCTGTATCACCTTGATGAAGCCGACCTCCTATAGCATAGTCCCTGTTGTATATTAATGTCCACTTGCTGTGTGACTTGCTTCCCCGTTTGGTCCTGGTTCTAATCAATTTTACCTGAGCAATTGTGCTTGTAGTCTTGTTGGTTGACCCATAGTTTTGTCTCACCTCACACTCACCTGGTAAGGTCCCATGTTTTCCACCTTAGACCTGCCTCACCTCTTGGTTTTGCTAAATAAAGCCCCTAGAAAAGGCAGGGTCTTCGGCAAGCCACTCAGCTCCCCTTCTATACCTTTCTTGGACAGAAGTTTTCTTTCCCCCAAGAAATAATATTCTGCTCTTAACCACTACTGTTCCTAAAATCCATTCTTGGGTTTTAAAGAACACAAACTCATCCTGACTATCTTTCACGTTGGGAGTTTAATTCCCCTATATCATTTAGAGGTCATCCACCAAGATTATTAGACAGAGGTATGGGTCTGCTATTGTTTCATAGGCCCTGGATTGGGATATGTTTAGATAAAAAAATTTATGCTTCAAATTTTGATGTCTTTGCTTATTATTTATAATTGCTTATTTTTTCTCTTCTATAATTCTGTTAAAATGTGATAAATCCAAATTAAAGCATGTGAAGGTTATTAAGTTATGATTTTTTTAGTGGGACATCCTATTACTATTTTATTCTTGTTATGTTGCATTTGAACTAGTTGCTAAGTGTTATTGGTATTTCTTACTTGACTTTAGACAATAGTGCTAGGGAGAGTAACGCTAGAGCACCACCTACTAAAGTTTAATTTTTGTAAACTGGATCTTTAAATCTAGCTTATATTAGATATAGAATATATCTAATATAAGCCAGGCAAGCGCTTATTCTACTGAGCTATCTCCCCAGCCCTAGAAAATATATTTTAAAAACATAAATGCCTGTATAATACAACACAGGAATCATTTCACCAAGTAAATGACATCAGGTAGGTGACCATTCTTAAGACTTGGAGGGCAGGTTTCACTGGGACAGACTGGCTCTGATCGTCCTCTACATGCAAGATGAAATGTCAAGCCTGTTCTGCTTCTGTTTTCTTTCTTTGGCCTCACTCTTAATTTTTCCTACTTCCTTGTATTTTCCTTTAAAAAGTTTTGCTTTCTCAACTACAAACTCCATGACAATAGATTTATGTTAAGATACTCAATGTATATTCATTTGCTACATCAGTAATAGGACAAGTGAACTGCCTACAAGTCCAGGTGACATTTTCTTGTGACATCTGCCAAGATTTGGGAAAGGTTGCTGAAAAGATATGGGAAAGACAAAAATTATTGTATTTATCTAAGACAAATAATGAATCTTCTGTCTTAAGAAATAGAAACCATTCTCAAAAATACCATCTAAATGATCATCTACTGAGCCAATAGTAAATGAGAAACTGTTAATAAATACGTCCCCAACTTTTGCATGATTCCAATCCACCCTTCTGTTTTCTCAGCTGGAAAGGCCTCTCTACAGGTAGTTTTCTACAGTTATGCATCCTCTGTGTATAATTGTAAGACTGTTTTTAAACTCAGAATTTACTCAGAAAGTGTTGTTTAGCAGAATCATAAATACGGATGGGCAGACACAGCATAAGAGACAGAGTATTGGCTGATTTTTTGATGATAGCCATTCTTCCTGGGATGGGATGGAAGCTCAGTGTTTTAATTTGCATTTATTGCATGCCAATGATATTGAACATTTTTGCATGTATTTATTTGCCACTGCATTTCTTCATAAGTGAAAGAGATCACACCAACATATGCAAACATTATATCGTCTCCCTAGTGGAAGAACCAGAAAGAGCAAATAAACTCTGAAAGGTACAAGTGATACTGTGAGAGGGAAAGAAACTGTTCAAAGGGAAGGACCAACTGGGATGAATGAAAAGAGAATAGAAAGAAAGAAGGGAAAAAGAAATGCATATGTATATACATAAGATAGCTTGGATAATTATACCACTGATTTCTGCTTGTCTATTGAAAGGAGCAATTAATGCTTAAACTTGTTTCTCTCTCATTTAAATTTTTTTAACCAATTTTATATACTTATATCTGATAATCTGAATGACTAATTTGAAGACAACAATATGCAGTAAACAACCATTGTTAAACTCCTATCATTTTGTTTAGTGAAATTCTGTATCATTTCTAATTTTTTTTTATTATTTTTGGCTCTTTCAAAAAATTTATAAAAGAGACAGAGTAGTGCAAATTATCAGTAGGAAATAGACAAATAAGACTTAGACCAGGCTCCTGGACTCCCGTCAATGACTATGATTTGGAATATCAGATTTAGCTTCTTCATTCTAAGGTGCTAAGCCCTCTTCCTATCTCTGAGCTATAGGCACATATTTTAGTTTCTGTATTTTTCAATTTTTTAAAGAATAAAAAAGTAGTAATAGAAAAAACAGCATTAAAAATCATACACAATTTAAGTAAACAAAGTAATAGGTATTCAGTAATGGTTGCTGTATTACATGATGCTATCTTCAAATTAGTTGTTCAGGTTACCAGATATAAACATGCAAGATTTGTTTAAGGAAAAAAGCAAAGCAAAGCAAAAATAACAAAAAAGTTGTAAGAAATGAGGCACTAAGATCAGGGGTTCCCCAAAACAAGTCCAAGAGTGAGGTGAAGCAATAACATCAGGCCACCAAGTTCAGATGTCTTAGTTTCAACATTTTTGAATTGTATATCAGAAAACCTGAAAGCTTCATTTCATGTGCTTTCTTAGGCAAGAGGCACAGCACTAAACTGGAATTCATATCCTAGAGAGAAGGGAAGGTAGAAATACTGAAAAATTCAAAATAGATGTCTTCTTTTTGGTGTCAAAATTATTTTTTATTTTAATTTAATTTTGAGTAGTAAAAACAAAAGCAAAAACAAATAGAAACAAAGACAAAAACATGGTAACATAAAAGAATACATATGTTGCAGATTTTTCAAAACAAGAGTAGCTAATTAACAATGGTTGCTCTCTTATCTATTTTTATCATCAAATCTGTTGCTAAGATTAACAGATATGCAAGATTGGACACGTAATTGAATATTACTGCTTGATTTTAAGAAACTTATTTTTTTCCTTGTCTTTGTTGTTGTTTTTTTATTTTTAAAAATTTTATTTTAATGAGAGTAAAATAATAATTGAGAAGACATTAGAAACAGAACACATGTGGAGGGCCAAAATGAGAGGTATTTAAGAGTGCTTTTTGTATTACACATTGCTCTCCTTGATGTCATTACTTAGAGCACAGATATCAGCATACAGAGTTAGTCAAGGTGCAAATTCTGCATTAACTGCTATTTTCAAAGAACCGATGGGAAATTATTAGTACTATCACCCAGCCATCCTGTATATATACTTGCATGTTTCCCCCTCTTCCTTTCAGACCCACATGTGTAAATATCATATTGTCTCCCTAGTATAAGAACATAAAAGAAGAAATAAAACCTGAAAAGTATGATAGACATAGTGAAATAGAAACTGAACCTATGGATTAGACAAGATGAGAGAGATGAGGAAAGACAGGGCCTTTTGTAACCAATGACTTTTTGGTTATTGATAATCCAGGTGACTACAGTGGAACAACTATAGGAAAGAAAGAGGCTGTTGGCATCTAGGGAGTGTTATATCTTGAATCTCTTTTGTTTTTTCAATCTTTTTTGAGACAGGGTCTCACTTTGCAGTTCAGGCTGGCCTTAAGCTCACTTTGGAGAGCAGGCTGCTCTCAAACTCAAATTTATCCTCCTGTTGCAGCCTCCCCAGTGCTAGGAGTACAGGTGTGTTCTACCACTCCTAGTGACATCTTGAATCTTTTATAAGGACATTAACACCAAAATCAAGAGTGTGTCAAATCTCTAGCAGGACATCAAGGACCAGAGAGAAGAAACTTACTCAGATGCCCTGAAATACATTCATTTGACTGGTCTACAATTAAACAAAAATTCAATTCACTGTAAGTCCAGCCTTCTTTTAACAAGCTGATATTCTCTCAGGAAATGTAACTTTCCCTACGTCTATCATATCAACCTTCCCTCAACTAATCCTCCGGGCAATTTTCTAGGGCTGAAACCCACCAGAGGCAAAAGAGTGAAAAAATGTTCCATATGAGGATTTGCTGAAAGAATTCATCTGTACTCACATTGAGGACTTCTTAAAAGTGGAATGGAAAATGGATATTTCTCCATTTGCTAGTACTGTATTCTCTCCTTTCCCCAAGAATGGATTCAGCTAGCAAAACAGTAAGTTGGTGAGGAGGACAACAGGAGCAGATGATAAGTGCTCCTCTTCTAAATTCTGGCAAGAAATGCCTTGGAAGAAACCTCACTCAAACTACAGCTACAAAGAAAAACAGTTGTTCAGATTACCAGGCACAAACATGCAAAATTGTCCAAAATATTTAGCATTTCATTAAGTTTTGAAATTCTGCATTGTTTCTATTTTGTTTTATTAATTTTTACTCTCTGTAAAATAAAAAAAGAAAGAAAAACTAAAAAGTGCTTCTTTCTTACTGAGTTTCTGGACTTGGGAGTTGTCATAGTTAATATGCATTCTTTACAAGAGTATATGGGAATTTCTTTAGAGTAGATCATTCTTAGGCTAAAAAACAAATGCTAGGAAATAAAAACAATGAAATCATATCCTGTATCTGTTCTTATTGTAACAGAATAAAACTAGAAGTCAGCAAGCAAAGCAATTTTAGAAATGTTGCAAATACATAAAGACTGAATAATACATTTTTAAGTGACTGAGTTTTAAAAAAAAATTCAAAGAGGAAAACAAAATACTTGTCAAAAGAACAGAGAATGGAAACAAATTATGATAATCCTTGAGCTATGGGGAAAACAGTGTTAAAGGAGAAGTTTGTATGACTGGGTGCTGACATAAAAGTGTAAAGATTTGAAATAAACCTAAAGATATATCTCAAGGATCTAGAACAGTATGAACAACCCAAACCTGAATTTAGTGGAAGGAAAGAACTATCAGTGATCTGAACAGAAATGAAGGACTGAAAATGGTAGGAAAGGACAATGAAATAGGACTCAGGTTTTCAAAAGATAAAAAATTGACAGGCTATTAAGGAGATTAAAGAAGAAAAAGAGATACAAATAAGTAAAATTAAAAGTGAAAAAGGGCACAGGATAATTACTACCCCAGAGATACAAAAAATCCTTAAATATTAGTATGAAAAATGATATGATAATAAACAGAAAGAAGTGAACACATTTTGTTATGGCTGATTGTGAGAAACCCCCAACGAGGCTGGGAATAGATACAAAGGAGATTTACTGTCAGTGGATGACACTCAAATGTAGCCAGTCAGAAGTGCCAATCCCCAGAAAACTTTATATTGAGCTTTTATACATTTACAAGTAATGTGGCAATCACATTACTTCACTTTGGAATTTTACAAGAATATCATAAGGTTTTCATTTCCCAAGGGTTAGTCAAGCAGTTAAATTTTAGCTCACCTCATACTTTGTTCTGTTTGTTCCCCTCACTTAATGATTTGTCCTTCCTTTGTGGGTTTTATGGTTGCCTAAGTGGGAAGAAATTTGAGTAACTTGTACAATGGAGTTCAGAAACAGAACAAAGTCACTTTAGCCATGTCAATTCGATCTACCGAGTTTGAACCATGAGAACATAAAAAATCCTGACAAGATGAATCACAGGTAAATTCAGTGAACCTGTACTAAGAATTCCTTATAAAACAAAATAATCAAATAATCCCATGACTAGATGGCTTTACTGGTACATTCTGCCAAATTTTAAAGAAGAAACCAAGACTGAATTTTCAAAATTGTCCCAAAGAACTGCAAACTCAATCTATGGGGTCAGCATTACCCTGTAACCAGAACCAGATAAAGATGCAAGAAAGAAAGACCACTAGGGACTATTATCATCACTGAACATATAGAAAAAACTTCTCAACAAAATGTAACAAATTTTAAAAAAATATGGAGTTGGGGCTTTCTACACTGACACAAGAGAAAGCAGTTTTAAGGTGTCTGTCCTCAGAAAGCAGACTCTCTTTTGTAGCTAGAACTGCAGCAATTTAGAACTTCAAAATAACTTAGGAAGTCCTAGCCCAGGTCCGGTGAGTGTGCGGAGAGCTTCCTGCTACCCTGTGCCAGCGGGACCAGTCCCAGCCCAGGCACAGAGTGGGCCGGACCCTTCTCCCAGCCCCTTGGGCTGCCCCCCACCACTCCGCAGTGCCTCCCCCACCCCGCCCGCTGAGTAGGATTTTCTGCTGAGTTCCGGGAGCCCCCAGACCCAGGCCTAGCCCAGGTTCGGTGAGTGTGCGGAGAGCTTCCTGCTACCCTGTGCCAGCGGGACCAGTCCCAGCCCAGGCGCAGAGTGGGCTGGACCCTCTCCCAGCCCCTTGGGCCCCCCCCCACTCCGCAGTGCCTCCCCCACCCCGCCTGCTGAGTAGGATTTTCTGCC
>NW_004524588.1:456747-461306 GCF_000260255.1 Octodon degus
ATATATGCAGTGTATTATTTGTTGAAACTGTACTTCCGATTGGATTTGAAACTGTCTCATTGCTATCTGTTTATCAATAAAACTTTGAAAAAAAAATAAAAAATTAAAAAAAAATATGGAGTTGGTACAGGGTCTCACTACACAGCGTGGTCTTGTAGTGATCCTCCTGTTTTCAGCCTCCCCAGAGCTGAGATTACAGGTGTGCACCACCATGCCCAAATTCCGTGCCGGCTCAGGACTTCTGGGGGCAATACTAGCAAACTAAATTTAATGTAATGTAAGGAAAATCCTTCACCATCATTAAATTGGTACATTATGTGGATATAAGGATGGCTCATTTTATGTAAATTGCTACTCAAAACACAAGAAGTACTAATCAGTCCCAAGTTCTTTTGATACTATGAATAACCATGTTTTATAATTGCATTCCAATGAGCCTAATTGCACAAATAGTTTATTTTAAAGAATCCCCTTCCAGAAACCTAAACTTTTTAATGTTTATTTTGGTGCTTTGTTTGTTATTTGTGGCAAGGTATCACTATGTAGTTCAGGCGGACCTTAAATTTACTAAATTTACTGTAATCCTCATTACTGGTATTACAGGTATGGCCTGCTATGTCTGGCATTACTTTCATTTTATCTTATATTTATTTCCTTTCTTCCTTACTTGGAACTGATTTGTAAGTCTACTTCAGAACAAAATACTTTCATTTGTCAAATCCATTGAACCTCATGGTCTATCAGAAACACATGCTCTATATGTATAGTTGTTCTTACATTTTCCATTTTGAGATTCCATGCATAAATTGTAACACTTATTTACTGATAAATTTAATTGTATGATATATGTGCTTAGTTTCAATACAATCATATGTCTGGTTGTGATTGTTAGCACATCTTTTAGCTTTTATTTTCCATAGTAACTATAGTTAAATTGATGTTAAGAATTAATGTTTTTGATAGAATATATTGAAATAGCTACCAGTCAAAGAAATACTCATTTGCTTTCATTTTTTTCATCAATATATTTTTTAGAACAGAGGCACTTACTTCTATATAATTAACATTGTTTGATATGAAAGTATTTATGAATAATGGAATGACCTCTGCTTCCATGTTGACTCTTGATACTAAGTGCTTTGAGATCTGATCAATTAGGGCGGGACCATGACAGACACAGAGCCAGCACATCACCATCTCTGAATTCAGAGCCTCCAGGCAGTTCCATTCTCCCAATCTCCTCTTGGTCTCCTCATTGAGGGCTGTAGCTTGTTCATAAGCTGCATTTTAGAATCCATAGCAAAGTGAAAACAATGAAAGGAAAGCTGCCTGCATTTGCACCTGAGAATATTAGACTTCATGGCTTGACTACTCTTTTGAATATGCAAAATTATCATCTGTGACTCTCATAAAAGAAAAAAAAAAGCCCTTGCTAGGATGGAAATAAAATATTTGTAGAACGGGAATTGCTTGCTATGGCATTTAAAAATGTTATCTTTTTACTTCATACAAACTGAAGTGACACTAGTTATTCTATATAGACTTTAAAAAAATAGAATGAAATACTAACAGAAATAATGCAAAATTAGTTCAGTATCAATCCTTTAATTACTATATTAATATTTTAATTAAATATGCAAATTCCTTATAAAATGTGGGCATGGTCTCTCTGAATGTCTGTCTGTCTCTCCACCAAAAGACATTTTCACTGTAGTATTGACTATGGGGTTCATCACTACTGTGCCAGGAGTGAGCACAGGGCATCTGCCCCAGCGACCTCCTTCTCTTCAGCTCAGTTCCTGAATGTACTCCTTGATGGTGATGCAACTCATTTCCATGGGAGTTCCTTTCTAATCTTTCTAGCACTAGCAAATGTTTAAACTGACCACTTACTTGCCTCATTATTTTACTTGGTGCTGGTCTTTCCAATAGGCAATATGAAGACTTGGTTGACTGCTACTGGTATTTTCCCAGGATTCCTAGCAGCAACAGGGCTCCCTTACTTCCATAGGAGATGGAAGACATCATGGGAAGGAGGAAGAATATAAATATCTTAGAAGTAGAAGAAAAAAATTAAGTATTATCTTTAAGATATTTGTGTATTCAGTGGCTTCCCGATTCTCTTCACAATATGATAAAATAAATCTCAGGAAAAAGATTTTAATACAGGTGTTATAAAAGGCATGTTGAGAGGAACAATATAACCTTAAAATGTATTTGATCAAACAAAGATTCATAAATTAGGTGGCTCCCAACAGAAGAGGCTCAAGAGCTGCTCCAAAGGACACAAAGGGAAGATGTAGCTAAGGCAGCTGTGGCACAGTAGAGAAAACATTTGTGACTGAAGACAGTTGCTTTGTTTGCTTTGTGCTGGTAGAAATCTAATTTTGTTGGTTACTTCCGAATGATTGAGCTTTAAGTTTGGTTTGCCTTTAATAAGAATTTGTAAGAAATAAATCAACTTTCAATTATGCAAATCAAGCAAAGTTGAAGTCACTTATGTGGCTTACTGGCTTTGTTTTGCCAAATGATTAATCGAATATTTTTTTGATTAGTTGATTCTTTGTATCTGGTCTCCTTTTCAGTTTATCTCAGCACAAATGACCCAGTCTTGACTTGCAGTTCTTTCAGCAGAAGTACAGCTCTTTTTACACTTCAAGGTCCTCTGTGACTCCAGTCAGTTTCATGTGACTGTGGACATCTCGCTGTTCTTTACCAATCACCCTTCCTATCTTTGCCATTTTTTTTTTTTTTGCTGCTTTTATTCCTGTTTCTTTCTTTCTGGACTTAACATCAGATACTTTAAGCACCAGACTTCATTAGGAGAGTCAGAAATTTTTCCTCGGCTTTGAATGACTGTCAAATTGAGAGGATTTATCGGCCTGGGGCCTTAATCTGTAAATATAATCCAATCCCAAGTCTCCATAGGATTTGGTAATGTATCTTTGAAGTAATCATAGCCTGAAGGCTGAATTTAATCAGGTTTTGATACTCAAATACTCTTTGAGGTGAAGAAGCAGTTGCCTCTTCCACCTCTGAAAGCCTCTGAGTCTCTATACCTCCTGGTCATTTGTTTCTACTCATAAATTGACTAATTGTTTTAAATTGTCAAATACAACACTAATATCTTTCAAGTAAAATCTTTTTTCCCTTGATTAACCAAATCTTCAAATACATGATGTATTTTTTCAAGTAATCTTTTTTGACAGTGTACCAAATGTTTTTGCACTTCTTAACTTGATTGCCAGCGGCCAATAAGAGGTCCTCTTGCTCATTCCAATGAAAAATCCTCAAGAAAATTTAGATGGTGTTCAATTAAGTATAAATAGAATATAACAAGACTTTGTAAGAAACTGTGAAGCATTCTTGGAGGAAAATATTCTTTAGTATTTTTCAGAACGATTATGTATAGAAAAGAAAGGATGAAAGTTAATGTCCTAATATTTATTTCATTGAAGTAGGAAAATGCAGCAAATATATCAGAGGAATTCAAGATAAAGTATATAGTAAATATAATAAAATGATGAAATTACATTTTATAGTAATGGGAATATTAATATCAAGATATATTAGTATCAAATAAAAGAAATTAAGTAAAGATAATATATTTTAAAAGATTAGCCACATATAATAGAGTAAAACTGGTAAACTTATGGTAAAATAAATAAAGAAAAAAACAGCAAATGTCAATATTAAATGTTGCAAGAAATCTTCAGGGATTAAAAGCAATAAGAAGACATTTTTTTTTCTTTCTTCTTTTTTTTTTTTTTTTTTTTTTTTTTTGCGGAACCTGGAATTGAACTCAGGCCTTTGCGCTTGCCAGGGAAACGCTTATTCCATTGAGCTATCTCCCCGGCCCCTCTTTTCCTTTTTTTATGAGCAGAATATATTTATTGAGGGAAAGAAAGCTCCTGTCCAAGAGAGGGACAGGAGGGGGTCCGGAGTGGGTAGTTCCCTGACATTTTCATAAAAGTTACAAAATATAATATTGGAAATTAACTATTTAGAAAATTAAAAGCAAGGGAAATAAACAACATAATAGGTCTAAGCAAAATCATTGAAATATGCCCCAAAGTTGCATATTAAGATGTTAATAGAGGGCTGGGGAGATGGCTTGGTGAAATAAGCGCTTCCCTAGCAAGCGCAAGGGCCTGAGTTCAATCCCTGGTTCTGCAAAGTGAGACCCTGTAGACCCTACAGACCCTGTACTAAATACAAAAAAAAAAAAAAAAAAAAAAAAAAGATGTTAATAGTATTTTTATCATAATGATTCTTAAAAACAACTCAAAAATGCAATTCCATTAGAATATACCAATTATGAATATTCATTCTATTAATATTGCTCACTGTAAAATTTTCTATTTGGTTTCAGCATGAGTAATTTTTTGAAATACTATTGATCAAAGTTAGCAAAATGCAAAATAATATATACAATTCTTATCCTTTTATGTACAATTTAAAATCATACAAAAGCAACCTAGTGTTTACAGACACCTACTAAAATGTAAAAAGATATAAAGGCAAAACAAGATAGTAATTGCAATTACCAAACAACAAAT
>NW_004524588.1:461406-470432 GCF_000260255.1 Octodon degus
ATTATTATCTTTTTTTTTTTTTTTTGCGGAACCAGGGATTGAACTTAGGCCCTTGTGCTTGCTAGGGAAGCGTTTATTCCACTGAGCCGTCTTCCTGGTCCCAGTATTTACAGTATTGTACTCTTCCAAAGAGCACCCCTAGTCTTAATCAAATTCTTTATGTATGTCCTATATCAAAATAAACCAGAAAAGAAATACTTCTCAACAAATGTTACGAGGGTAAGAAATCTTAACATCAAATCTGATGAGTACAAGGTGAGAAATAAAAATTAAAATGTCTATATTCCTTATAAACAGAGATGCAAACATTTTAATCACAGCACCGGAAAATCAAATCAAGCATATGGAATTTAATGCTAGAAAATTAAGTATAATATGACAAAATAGAATGTTAAAAAGCATACGTAGCAGAGAAACTCACTGACGCACAAATAAGAATCAATATAACAGGGAAACTGGATACAATACAATACAAAAGCAAATCCACAAACATTCTACTGGTAATGCTTTCATTCTTTTTTAAAATGTATTCAGTACAGAGTCTGCAGTGTCTCTCTACACAGCTCAGACTCCTAGTGATCCTCCTGTTTTCAGCCTCCCAAGCACTGGGATTGCAGGTGTGACCACCACGAGCAGTCTCAATCACTGTCTCTGGACCAGTACAGCATGCAAGGTATTGAACCCAGTTCCTGCATCTGCCTAAGCAGGAGCTTTAATCTGCTGAGCTATCTGGCCAGCCCTCCTTTTATTCTTAATAGAGTGAAATATTGCATGCATTTCTTTTAGAACCAAGGGTAATATGTATAGGAATGCACAATATCAACTTTTTGATTTGACGTTAAACTCTAAGAGAACCTGAACATCTTTATTCCTGACTGGAGCCCTCCTTTAATGATTGTTTGGTAATGTCTATCTTGGTTTATTCTATTTTTTAACATCTTACTAGGTTTCTCTATATGCTATGTTAGCTTTGCATGGTTTTAAATTTCATATAAAAGGAACGGCATACGCATATTATTTTGCATTCTGCAGCTATTGCATAATGCAAGAAAATCAATCCTCTGTACATTGTTAATATGCAAAGAGATACAAGGGTATTAGGATACCTTAAGTAAAGGATAGAAAAATATCAAAAACCTGTATCTCATATGATTAGTTCCATAATCTGTGGAAAACAATTAAACCTTTTCTCATCTCCTATCCCTACACTTTATGGCTTTTTTTCTTTTTAATTCAGACTTCCAAACAAATTTTTCTGTGGTTTTTCACATGGAATCTGTTTTTCTCCCATAGAAATAAAATACTATCTTTCTTTGGTCTGCCTTTCCAAAGTCTTCTGTTATGGAAGTCTCTTACCAGACACTTGTAAGCTTAAAATGGTGACTAAATCTTTATCAAATATTGTGTCACAAATTCCACAGGTTTATGATATTTTCTCACATGCAAACACTGTCTTGTCTGTCAGGTGACGTATTTGTGTGGATCCTTTTTTTTTTTGGCAGAACCGGGGATTAAACTCAGGCTCTTGGGCTTGACAGGCAAGCGCTTATTCTACTGAGCCATCTCCCTGGCCCCTTTGTGAAGATTTTTGGTGCAAATTCTGTATAGGTAAACAAAAAAAAAATTTATTTGCTCAAAAAATCAAAAGATGTAAAGCATTTCTTTAGGCTTGTGCCAAATATGCAAAAGGAAACTCACATAGCACACATCTAAATACTTAAGTCATTAATGCTAAATATCTGGTTATAGAAAATCTCTCTTAACAACTATACCATCAAAATAATAAAAGGGAAAATGATTTCATGAATATTTTAAGTTACATCTGAAATTTTCAAATTATCAAAAATTATACAATTAAATTACATTGTGAGTCTGAGTATTCTGTAGATCACCTATCAAAGCTTACATGAATAAGTTACACTTAAAATTCATGTCTAGATTAAAAAACAAATTAACTATTACATGACCATCAAGATAAAAATAGCATTCTGTTTACTTAAATATTGAGTTAGGTCATCTATTTGCATTTCCATGTTTTCAGAATTTTGCTGACTTACTTTCTTTCCCTGGGGTGTGAAGGTGAAGTGGGGTGAGCAAACTTTGCCCTTCAAAACGATACCTTTTTCTTCCTTTGGTTATAAATTTTGAAACTTATGCCATCATACAGTTCTGTATCTTTTGTACTTTTTCTTGATTATTAATATTTTTTTCATTTCTATGTTTGGAAAAGCAATGAGAGAGGAAAACCAGAAAGGCCAGAAAGCATTTGATAGCTGGAGGCACCAAGGGAGCCCTGCCCCATTATGAAAATCAGGGGTGAGTCGGACAAGCTATCTGTGTATGAATTTTTCTCTATTTCCAGTATTGCCTACATAGTGCCTCCAGGCACAGGTAATGGAAGACTTTATTGAAATAAGTTAGTCCTGTCTGCATGTTTCATAATTGTCAGTGACTATCTTGTTAAATATAAATGCTTCATTTAGCTAAACGCATTATAAACTGGATCTCTATACACCTTAGAAGTCAGGCTGGTGGAACTGAAATTTCTGTCATTACAGCAAGGCAAAAGTATGAAACAGTGAAAGAGAATCTGTCCTCATTTACATGTTAACAAATGTTAATACAGTTTTGTTTCATAATCGTCTATGAAACATAATTCAGCCCATCTTGGGGAATTAAACTTCTTAAAGAAGGCTTCTCAGAAAAATGGGGATAAAAAGATTTCACCAGAACTGCTACCTTCATAGTAATTAGCAAACCAAGGAGATTTTTTGATTTGACATTAGACCAATAGTTAAAGAAGGCACAAGAGGAACAAGAGGAAGAAGGACTTGGCAGTACACTGAAAGATGTTCGTGACATTTTAGTCAGAAGGCAACCATCAGGGATATTGAACTTTTTAAGTTTCTCACTTTGGACATGGAAATCGGTCTGCAAATCTTCTTAACCTTCGTAGTAGTTGTGCAGTTAATAATTGGGAATTTGACCAATGGATTTATCATAGTGAAAAATTTCATTGACTGGGTCCATAAAAGAAAGCTCAGCTCAGTTGATCAAATCTTCATCATCTTGGCAATTTCCAGAACTGGTGTGATCTGGGAAGTACTAGTAAGTTGGTTCAAACCTCTTCATTACTCATTTTCAACTGTGGATAGAGAAGAAATAAAAATTTCTTTGCTTATCTGGGTAGTTTTCAATCATTTCAGTCTCTGGTTTGCTACAGTACTCAGCATCGTTTATTTGTTCAAGATTGCCACTTTCTCCAGGCCTATTTTTCTGTATCTGAGGTGGAGAGTAAGAAAAGTGATTCTGACAATATTGCTAGGAAGTTTGGTCTTCTTGTTTTTAAATATGATACAAATAAGCACCCATGTTGAAGACTGGAAGCACGGACATGAAAGAAACACAGCTTGGAATTCCACACTGAGTGAGTCTGCGGTGCTATCAAAGCTCATCATATTCAACATGACCATGTTCTCCTTCATACCATTTATTCTGGCCCTGATCTCTTTACTCCTGCTTACCATCTCCTTATGGAAACATCGACAGAAGATGAGGCTCAATTCTGAAGGACACAGCGATCCCAGGACCGAGGCCCACATCAATGCCTTGAAAATTGTGGTCTCTTTCCTCCTACTCTATACTACTTACTTTCTGTCCCTCTTCACATCGTGGATTTCTCAGATGCATCAGAGTGACCTGATGCATGCACTTGTCCTGTGTATCACACTCATCTATCCTTCAAGCCATTCACTTATCCTGATTCTGGGCTACTCCAAGTTAAAGCAGTCCTTCCTCTTTGTGCTGAGGCCACTAAAGTGTAAGACAAAGGCTGAGGATCAACAGATCACAATTCCATAAGCCATCCAAGTCATATGCTTTGGGAGGTTCTAGGTTTTAAAAGTTTTAGATTTTGTCTATTGGAAAGATAATTTATTTTTCCTCTCAGTTTTTTTTTATTGTGAAAGTCATTGTAAATTTTTAAAAATGAATATCTGTTACACATGACATTTATGATGTGCATTCTATATATTATTGACAATTTAAAGATTACTCGAGGGGCTGGGGAGATGGCTTGGTGGAATAAGTGCTTCCCTGGCAAGTGCAAGGGCCTGAGTTCAATCCCTGGTTCCACAAAAAAGAAAAAAAAAAGATTACTTGAGGGTTGGGGATATAGCTCAGTGGCTCAAAGTTTGATTCATGATACCACAAAAAAAAGTAAAAAAAAAAAAAAAAGACAAAAATAATTACTAGGGAAATCATTAAAAGATCCTCTTACCTTCAAAAGATCTACCATGGTAAACATTTTCTTAATTATAAATCTCCAGCCTTATGACTATTTATGGTCCTTTGCTACTAACTTATTCATTGAGAATGGAATTTTCAAGATTTTTTATTTTAATTTTTTTATTTTTAGGGAAGAGTCTACAGGGTGTTCAGGGTCTTACTACTAGATTGGGCTTGTAGTGATCCATCTGTTTACAGCCTCCCAAGAGCTGGGATTATAGGCGTGTGCCACCAAGCCCAGTTTCAGTTGTCATCTCAGCATGATCCAGGGATGGGGCTTGCAGCTCTTGCACCTGATTGCAGGTGCTTTAATCCGCTAAACTATTTGGCCAGCCACTAAGAATGGAATTTTGAGGTAATTAATTACCAAGTACTTCTAATTACTTGGTGAAATAAGGATAACCAGAAAAGTTACTTAGAATAGAAATTGAAAAATCTTAGGTTTTTGACTTTTGCTAGTACTGATGGTATGGGAACTCCAAGAGGAACAAAATGTTTAATTTCAATACTTGCAACATAAAATGATAACTTTCTATTTGGTAATTATAATGGAAATATATTCCTGGACATTTTCAATAAATATTATGGAGGTGTAACTTACATATAATAAAATGCAATATTTTAATGTAAACCTCAGTTAGTGTGTCCATGTATACGGTGTTTTGTTACCAAGTCACTGACCTTTGCAGTCGATTTTCTCTGTTGCCATCCCATGCACCAGGGCAACTATGTACCCAGGTTTGGTAACTGTATTTTGTTTTATTAGGCATTAGTTTGTTCCTGAGTGGTATTCACAGTAGAACTCTTTTTTTTTTAATTTATTTGTGTGTGTGTGTGTGTGTGTGTGTGTGTGTGTGGCCAGCTCAGCCCACCAGGGGGCGGGGCTGGCTGGCATGTGGTGCTGGGGGATTGAACCGCAGCCCCTGTGCTTTGCTAAGCTTGTTCTAAGTAGGTGCTTTAGACCACTGAGCCATCTCTTTAGTACAGTTGTACATACAACATTTAAAAAAATCCTTCAACTTGCTGATGACCTTTTTAATGTGCTTTGGCTTTCATGCAACTTATTTTATGAATTTTCCTAATATTTGATTAAATTCATTATTTCTTGTATTTTTTCTTCTAGTCTGATTTTTTTGTGGGTATGTGTGTAATCTTGGTATTTATCATATGTCTTCTTTGTACATATTTTCTACAATCCAATAGCTTGTCATTTTCTTTCCTGAAGTAACTGCATGAGACTAAGAGCATTTTTATGATATCTTTAAAAAGTTTTATAGTAAGTTGAAGGCTTTGTGTTTAAGACAATAACCCATTCCAAACAAAATTCCTTTTGTGTAGAGGTTGATACATTGTGTCAACTTGGCTAGATGACTCCTGCAGGATTCTGGGCCTTGAGGGCCCAGCCTGGAGCATGATTGGTTCCTCCCTAGGGAGTGACAGGGCCGCCCCAGAGTGACTCAGCACAAAAAGACCATATAAAGGGACTGAAAAAAAGCGATCATTCCACATCCTTTGAGGAACTTCAGTCTTTGCATTTGTCTTGGATTTCATCACCTGGCTCGCAGCAGAGACTCTTCTGCCTCTAGTTTGGATCCTTCAGTTTAAGCCAATTTTGTAATTCCTTATACATTTGTACATTTCTTGTTAATGTCTGTTCCTTATATTACTATCTGTCCCTCTAAATAAAACCGTGACTAAAACAATTTGTAATGTGAAGTTAGGACAAAGATTCAGTTTTAAAGTTCACTCATCCATTTATTTTTCAGGATCATTTCTTTAAAAGTTTATCTTCTCTCACAATTACAATGCTGAGTGGAAAACCATTTGATTATAGTTGTGTAGGTTTATTTCTGGTCTGTATCTTCTGTTCTTCTGGTTTGTATGTCCACACTAAAGTAGATTAAGCAGTTTTTTGATTATTTCAGTTTAATATTACATCTTGAAATATCATAGCCCTTCAACATTGCTATTTTTACTATAGTGTTCAGTTTTTCTGTGTCCTCTGGTCTTGCATATACTTTTAAATTTCTTTGTTCATTTTAATGGGAAAAAAGAGAAAATAGCAATGAAACAGTTTCAGAATGGGTTAGCATGGCAGTTATAATAAATAATACATTGCATATTGTCTTCATAGTTATTCAGAGCACAAGTTATAGACATGATATCTTGTCTGAACAATATAGTACAAACCTTTCTTCTCATTGAACTAAGAAAGTTGCTCGATATCAGAGGATAAGATGTAGACATGATATCTTGTCTGAGCAATATTAGTACAAACTTTCTTCTTATTAAACTCAGAGAAAGTAGCTGTATATCTATCCTATCTTGTATATATATATATATGTATAGGCATTTTTCGCTACAAACTTTTTGAGTATTTGCTTATTTTTTAAAAATTAAAGTGAATACAAAAATAGTAAAAAAAATTAGAAATGATACAGGACTTCACTAAACAAAATAATAGGAATTCAACAAGTGTTATATTGCATACTGTTGTCTTCAAATTAGCTGTTCAGATTATGAGATACAGATATACCTGTAAGACTGGTCAAAAAATTAAAAAGGAGAGAGAGAAACAAATTTAAGCCTTAACTTCTCCTTTCAATAGACCAGCAGAAATTAGCAGCACAATTATCCACACTATCCTATGCACACACACACACACACACACACACACACACACTTTTTTTTTCTTTTCCTCCTTTCTTTTTTTCTCCTTTTCTTCCTCCCAGTTGTTCCTTCCCTTTGAACAGATTCTTTCCCTTTCACATCACCCATTGTACCTTTCAGATCCTATTTACTCTTTCGAGTTCTTACTCTAGGGAGACAATATGATGTTTATACATATTGGATCTGATCCAACCCTTGTCAGTTCCTTAATGCAACCTCCTGTAATGTTGATTGGTATTGTACTGAACATATAGTCATGCACTGAGAATAACCGACCCCTTGACAATATTGAGCATATCATATCTTTTAACATATTTATGTCCCTCATAGCTTTCTTTTTTTATCATATTTTTATTTTTTATTTTTTTTTCTTTTCAAAGTTTTATTGATAAACATATAGCAATGAGACAGTTTCAAATCAAATCGAAAGTACAGTTTCAACAAATAATACACTGCATACATTCTTCTCAGTGGTTAATTGCTGTACAAGATGCAGACTTGTGATCCTACTTACAAACACCATTAGAAAAAATCATTCTATTCATTAAGAGAATGCAACTATATATCTATCCCAACAACTTTGAATACACAGATACAAAATGGACATTCATAGTTATACCCCAATTTTTTTTAAGTTCCGTTGTTGAATATTATAGGTGTGTAAACTCAGCAAAATATTCTAAAAGAGTACAGAAGCCCATAATATCATTGGCCTCATAGCTTTCAAGATACAATTTTTAGTCATAGTTTAAGATCTCATGTTTCTGTGGCTACAATAAATGCTACTTTAAAATCCTGCTTTCTAATTGTTTATTTCTAGTGTAAAGAATCACAGTTAACTTTTGAGTAGCATGCTTTATTCTCTTGCAACCTGAAATATTATCTTGTTAGTTCTAGTAATAACTGTAGAATATATATATATATATATATTTTTTTTTTCTTTTTTTGTGCTACTGGAGATCAAACTCAGGACCTTGCACTTGCCAGGCAGGCACTTATGTGGCTGAGCTATCTCCTGGGCCCAACATCCATTTGTCATCTTTGTTTTTAATTTTTTCATTATTTTTAAGACTGGATAATCTCAGATATGGATGAATGTAGTGATGAGGGCACAAATTCCTGCTTTGTACTCAATCAGGATAAGCCTCCAGTTTTATATCATTAATATAATGTTAACTATGTATTTTTCAAAAATTCTTTTAACCAGTTTTAGAATATCCATTTATTCCTAGCTTGCTGTGGGCTTTTTTGTTGACTAGATATTGAACTGTTTCAACTTTTACTCATCTGCTTAACTTATGAGATTTTTCTATCTCTTTCTGAGAATGTGGTAAATGATATTGATTCTCTTATAGTGTTGATTCAGGCTTACATAGCTAAGATAAACACAAAAGCTTATTTTATTTGGTAAATTGCAAGATAATTTTTATTTGGTCCATACTTTTGTTTTCTTTTTAATATTTACTCTAGTTTTGTTATCAGATTATTTCTAACTCACTGCACTACATTACAAAATCATCAGATGGAACAGATATTTTTCCTCTTTTATCTTATATTCAAAACTTGTCATAAAAAATTCTCTTGCCCTTAGAATTCTACTGGCTAAGTCAATTGTACTGGCACTCTTAGAGTTGGGATCTTTCAGAGCATTCCTTTGTAACAACATGACATCAATGCTAATCAGGGTATCCAGTGGGGGGAGACCGGACTACGTGATTAGCTGCAGAGACCCAGGCCTTGTTTACCTCTCCTAAGGATGGGAGCAGGGATATAAGACTGCCCCTCCTGTGTCTGTGTACAGGAATGCTTGCTCACAACATCCTGGGTATAGAATGACATTAACTAAGTGCTAAACAAGAAAAATTACACATCTGGGTGTGAAGTTATTTGTTAATCATTTACAGTTTATTTGAAAGTTGAATTGCATGACTGCTACACTGCATTATTTTACTAACAAAAATAGTACTTTTGGGGACAGGGAGATGGCTCAGTAGAATAAATGCTTCCCTGGCAAGCACAAGGGCCTGAGTTCAATCCCCAGTTCTGCCAATAAATAAATAAATAAATAA
>NW_004524588.1:470532-489722 GCF_000260255.1 Octodon degus
GCCTGAGTTCAATCCCCAGTTCTGCCAATAAATAAATAAATAAATAAATAAATAAATAAATAAAAAACAGTATTTTCTAGGCTTTTGTTTTCTTGAGACAGTAGCTCCCTGGTACCCCATGCTTAGAAATTTGTCACTGTCTCTTTTATTCCTCATCATACCCCCAAGTCAGTTTTTGGGCTGACTCCTGCAATCCAGACATTCCGTTTGAGACAGAGGAGAGAGACAAGGGTGAGCAGTGAATAAAATAGCTTGCTAGCCCAGAGTTTCTGCACAATGGTATTATTTGCTTTTCTCCTGCTGCCTGTGCAGTGTTCATCATTTTCAACCATTACTAATTTAAATATTGGATGTGTAATAGGTTCTAGTAGATATCTAGATATCTGTGCTTATGTTCATTGTGCTCAGCTTTTCCATGACCAAGAGAAAATGAACACAAACTTGTAAAAGTATTTAACATAGTAACTAGAGATATATTTCTGTGAAGTCCCAGACCAGGGCTGGACTGTGACTCATCTTCAAAAATTGGAGAAGCAGCACTAGTTTGGTGAACACTGCGAATATAAATTGGGAACACACAATAGCCTTGGAAGGACAAGGTTCTATGTCCGGGTGTGACAGAGATCAAGGCTTTTAGAAAACATGACCTTAACTGTGATGTCTGAAATAAGCAAGTGCATTAGAAAGTTCTACAGGTTCTTTTGTTTGCATTTGGAAAACTCAAAGCAACAAGGCCAAAGAAACACACCTGTATTCTACCAACCTGCACAGGTCAAGGCTAAGTTTAATGGGAACCATTTTTAGTGTTTTCTTCAGAATGGTTGTGTAGGTCTGATTTTCATTTTCATCCCACTTTGGCAGAGGGGATAACTGAGTTCAGGTGAAGGCTCATGCAAAGGCTACCAGTGTCCAGGAGCCAGTTAGACCAAGGCCCTACATTCTCGCTGCTGTGCTCCAATGCTTTCTCACTGTTGATTTGTCACAAAAGTGGGAGAAAATGTGATTCAGAGAATAAATACTAGTGCTAAATCGGGACATGGCCATCGCCACCTTCCCTGAGTTTTAGCTCTTGGGGTGGGATGTATTCTTTTCTTCAAGGGATTAGTTTTTAAATTTGAAGTCATGAGTGCATTTCCATAGGCTTTGCATATCTTATTTCCTTCTCCTTTTCTTAAGAAGATATATTTGTTCTTTTATTCCACAGTCATGAATACAGCTCATGCTTGTCTCCTTTTGCATCCTCACATGTGTGACTGTGCAAAGCAGACCAACATGAACTACACCTGTAGATGACATTTTAAAAAAGAATTGGGATGTTTTATGTACATGCACCAATTGCCTACAAACAATGTAGTCATTAGGTGATGCAAGTGTGTAGTAATAAAAATAAAAACTGAAAAAATATTTGAGATGTGTTATATAGATGTATCAATTCTCTATGATAATTATAATCATTGTGTACTATGAACATGTACTAATAAAAACTTTTAAAATTTAACAAATAAATAGTCTGAACTGTGAATTCCTTCCACTGCTTTTGGTCTTTGACTAAAAGGGGATTCCACATGCTGTATGTAGAGCATGGCTTCTCTTGCTAGATGCTTAGGGCTGCAGGGGGCCCTGCTCTATGCCCTGTGGGGAGGTGGTTCCAGTCTCAGCTCACCACTACCTTAGAAATGTTAGGAGATGACGCTTCTTCTCTCTAACGCACTCACCTAGAAATATAATGATAGCCTCTTTCAAAGGAGATATAAATCATAAATATCCTTTGTAGGTAAATATATGCAAAAGGTAGAAAAGCACACATTCTTAAATTGGAGATTTAGTTCAAAGGATGAATTCATTTTTCTTCAAGCTGCACATAAAGATTTTTTCTTTTCTAACAGGGACTTGTTTTGTTCCTGCTTAAGTAATCAGTGGCACCATAAAATACAAATGTACTTTACTATTTCAAGGTGCACAGTTACTAAGGCTAAATCCTGATTATTGTTATGAGTGATAAATTATATTTTTCAAAGGATGAGTGCTGGGGTTTCTCCCTTGGCATGACAGCGCCTGACTGTGGGACCTGATACTGTATCTCTAAGTGGTGAGGTCATTTCATTCTTGTTGGATCTGGGAGCACTTTGCAACTGTCCCAACCAGTGGATAGGTCAAGTGATTTTCTTTGACTTTTGAGTACAGATTATATGTATGCCATGTGATTAAAAATGATTTGACTGGGACTCAGCCACATGCTGTGAAGAAAGCCTTCATTGCAGTAGATCTCTGCAATTAGTTTTGTCAATAAATTAGGTTTGGGATCATCTTCAAACAGTTTGATGTCATTTCCACAGCAGTTTAATGTCTGTCTTTAGCATTTAAATATTTGCATATTTTCATAGGCTTGTGTTCTTCATTATTTATCAATCTGTTGTGCTTCCCATAACAAATGCTTTATTGTCTTTAACCCTTTGAACACTCACAATAGACTTGTTCTCCTTCATTCTATACATTTTCCATATATAACAACAGACTATTAATATGACTTTCTTGAAGTCATGCACTTCTACTATCTATAAATTGAAAAAAATAAGAGAAAAAGAGTAAAAGAGGCATGCACCACTGTTCTCCAACTTATTTTTTTCCATGATTTTGTTTGCTTGCTTACTTTTGTTTTTTGTTTTCTTAGGCTTTTCTGATGTAAGGTCTTACTGTGTAGTCTAGGCTGGTCTTGAATTCACAAGGTAACCCATTCTGATCTCACACCTGTGGCAGTCCTCTTGCCTCGACACATGCATGACCATGCCTGGCTTATTCTATGATTTTGGAAAAGATGGGCATAATTGTGTTTGCAAGGGAAAGATGGCTGAGATCATAATTATCATCCAATGCACAGTTTTTACAAGTAAAAAAGAAATTTACCAAAATGCTGCTGCTTTTGAACCAGATTATTGGCAAACAAAAATGTCCATGTACAAAGTACTTTTGTAAGAAAGTCAGAGCAAGCAAGAGTGAGAAAGACAAAGAATGAGAAAGCAACTTTACTTGCAATAGTAATTTAAAATTTCTGTTTGCTCAAACTACATCTGTAGTTTATAGGACAGATGACTGCTTTCTCACTAACTTTATTTTTTAAAGAATAAAAAATAGTAACTAAAAAAAAGCATTAGAAATGGTATAAAATTTCACGGAACAAAGTAAAACAAATTCAACAGTGGTTGCTGTATTGCACAATGTTATCTTCAAGTTATTTGTTTAGGATATCAGGTATAAACACAAAATTGGTTTAACAAAAAAGAAACAAAGCAACAAAAAGTTATAAGAAAATTTTAAAAATAAGTAAAAAGAAAAATATCTAAGCACTAACTGCTCCTTTCAAAAGACCAGCATAAATCAGGAATATAATTATCCAAATTTTCCTGCATATATACCTAAATATATATTTTTCCCTTCTTTCTTTTGTCTTTTTCCTTATCCCAGTTTTCCCCTCCCATTAAACAAACTCTTTCCCTTTCACAGTATCTATTATACCTTTCTGATTTTATTTACTCGCTCAGGTTCTCACACTAGTGAGATGTGATGTTTACACATATAAGTCTGATTTATTTCACTTACCAACACAGTCTCTAGTTGCATCCATTTATCTATAAAAACCTCAATTTTATGTTTTTTATATAGCTGAATAAAACTCCACTAGGTAAACATGTATTTTTTTTATCCATTTCTCAGTTGATGGGCATTTGGGTTGTTTCCAAGATTTAGCTGTGACAAGTTGTGCTATTGGGAAGACCTGGTGGGCCTAGGTCTGTCTCTAATGGTGACCGAATCATTTTTACACAATTTTTTTGATTACTGCTAGCACTTATTATAACATGAGAATCACTTTATAAAAGTTTGGAGTTTTTCAAAAGAGTAGTGAATATACTGAACTTGTTTTGAGGAGAAACAGTATTATGCAGTATTATACAAATCCTTTTGTGTACATTAATAGCCTAACAAGCACATTTTCCTGTTTGAGGCATCTGTTCTCTCAATTATAGAAGTAAATTATATGACAAACTACTAACACAAATCTCTCATTGTAGTAGGAAAACTTTTGTCTTTTGTGTAAACAATCCCAGAAGAGATTAAATTTTGTAATAAGATAAATAATGACTTTGGATTTTTTTCAATTTTGATAATTTTCTGTGCCAAAGGATAACTTCAGTGTATACTAAATTTTTCTGGTAGTCTCAAACATGTTTTTTTTGTTTTTTGTTTTTTGTTTTTGTATTTTTTAGGGAAGGTCTACAGGGTTTTCAGGGTCTCACTATAGATCAGACTCATAGCAATCCACCTGTTTACAGCCTTCTAAGTGCTGGGATTATAGGCATGTGCCACCATGACCAGTCTCAATCACCATCTCAGTGCACCCTGGGTGCTGGGCCAGCACGGCAGTCAAGCATGCTTTTTTGCATTTTATTAAATAAATAAAGACTGGTTTAAATTATGATCCCAACACATGGGCATACTTTCTATTAAGCTAATAAATTTAAGCTTTCAGATACCTTTTCTGCACGGGTCATATCCTAGACCATTTGTAGTCTGAAGAGCAGAAAAGTATACTGAAAATGAGCATGATAAACACTACTTTTATGAGGTCTTATAAAAAGTATAGGGAGTGATTAAATAAAAAAATTATTATAGTAAAACTGACATCAGTCTTCCTCCAAACATCATCCCCTTTGCTTTGTGTACATTTATGCCATCATGCTTGCCAATTTCAGAAGGGATTTGGAAATCTTTTTGTGTGAGTGTCTTTAGTTGCACTGTCATGGCTGTCTACGCATCTTGAATTGACTTTAAAATTTAAGTTTCATTGTCATTTTCAGCTCAAGAAGAGCTAGAAGCAGCATGGTGCCTGATCTGGTGAAGCATGTTGAGGCCATGGTGGCGTTTTTGTGAGCTGGCCTTTCTGCGGGGCGGTGCTTGACAGCAGCACTGGATATCGTGTTGATTGCCTCTCTTAAGTCATTCATGAAAGAGCAATCCTAGAGCTGCTTCAGAAAGTGGAGAGAATAAGTATGTTTGAAATCCATGAGTATATTTTGAGGGGTTAATGGAAATATGGCTTTCATTGTAATACATTTTTAAAATTTAAACATGCACCATACAGCAGCAATACAGCATTCCCTGTCCTATCTCTGCCACCCACTGCCAGTTCTTGTTCACTCTTTTCATTTCACTTTCTGCCAGTTACTCTTGGGATCCTAACATTTTAGTGACTTCTGCATCATACACTTTCCAAATTTTGAGAATATCTAGAATTTATGTGACAAATAAGAATTGACCATTACAAAAGAAAATATATGTAAATAAATAATACAAAACTCTTTTTAAAAAATGTATTTAGTACAAGATTTTACTACGTAGATCAGACTTGTAATGACCCTCCTGTTTTCAGCTCCCAAGCGCTAGAATTAAGGTGAGCACCAACACACCCAGTCTCAGTGTCTGTCTCAGGGCATCCCAGGGGCGGGGCAGGCACAGCACACCAGAGATCGAACCTCGGCCTATGCTGTCTACCTAAGCAGGCGCTTTAGTCTGCTGAGCTGTCTGGCAGGCCCTTAATATTCTTTATATCAAGATTATTCTTAGAGTCCTTTATTTCTAAAAGAATTCACTGCCATATGTTCCAAATATAAAGTTTTTGGTGCTGTGGACAAACACTGATAGAGGTAAAAAGAAAACCTCTTGTTGGCTTGGGAGGATGCTATAGATTGCAAAGGCCCTCTCAGGAGGGAGCTGGGAGTGAGGTTTTTATCGGGTTGGACTAGGAGTGGTGTTTCCATGGGCAGGTAAATCATCATGTTGGGAGAGGTTTGGAGGGTCATTGGCTCTGTGAAAAGGAGACAAAACATCTGTTTTGAGACTAGAAGAACACAGAAATTGATCTGGGAGTGACGTGTTATTGTTTTGGAGCCCAACGCCATATTGGACCACTTGCCATAACAAGTGAAGCAAAGTTCCATGAGGGCAGAGACCCATCACCAATGAGCCTGGGACTGAAACATCAAGTAAAATTTCAGGTTTTTGTGTGCTTACTTTATTGTTCATTGTGCAATCATGTTTCTTCAGAGACATTCCAGAAAAGAATTAAGAGGAGGGTTACTGAGTTGTTCCTTTATGTTCCCACTTCCTCCAAGCATCTTGTTTGTTTTGCAGAATCTACTCTTAGAAAAGGTAGAGAAGATGGTGCTAGCACACAAAGAAATGTCTGGTTTATGTGCTACTCTTAGGATTTTCAGAATATGGATAGCAACCGAACCTTATCAATTATTTTTCATGGAGTGCTTCGTAGTCTGTGCCCACTGCTAGAATTTCAGGCCATTAGGGGAAGGATGCTGCCATAGACTTAGTAGAATCTATGTTAGGAACACTACTTGAGTGTGCTACCAGGAATCTACTTAGTGCAGGTGAGTGAAACTTCCTTTACTCAACTATAGACAAGATCAAAATCTCCAGAGGAAGTAAGGAGTCCATCTCAGGGCATCTTTGTAAGCTCTTTCTCTCTAGATCTCAATGTCATACTATAGGGTTGATAGTCTCTTTGCTGTTGGTTTTGATTTACTGCAAAGAATTCCTACCATTATCAGTGATAAGCTCAATCACAAAATCTGCAAAGATCAGCCACAAAATCTAGGAAACAATCTGAGTCCTACCTCAGGTTCAGCTTCTAATGACATATGAATGGAATTTCAGTAAATAAGCAATTCTTATAAATCAAGGCATCTGTTTTACTTTTCCAAGATCCCTTCCTCACTGTTTCTCTAGAATAGGGACTCTTGTTTAATCTATATAATCTTACTGATGGGAAGGTCTAGTGAAAGCCATCAGATTTTCTGATTTCTAGAACCTACAGGTACACTGACAATAATGTCAAAGCACTCTGAAATACAAGATCCCAATCTTAATACTTCACTTCAATACTGTCTTTTCTTTTTTTTTGAAACCCTCGAGGATATACTTCCTGCTATAAAGAACATCTGATGGTAACATATAAATATTTTACAGCAGATGTTGATGGAACAAAGATCAAAATTATGCCTCAAGAAATTAAATTCCATATATATGGTCAGTGGTAAGCATGCACAGATGGGTCTGATCTTAGGAGACTCAGCTGTGAGATTTCTCTTAGAATTTATAGTTCTTTTAACAGGAGTTTTGATTTTTTTTCATTTAAAAAATAAAGGAAGTTCTCCATGAACTATAAATATCCATCTACTCTCTGTGATGTTCTACTAAGATTCTGAACTTATAATGTATACTATTTACAAGAGATTTGGCATAATTATAGAAAATTAATGAAACCTGGAGCTACCAGCATGGATAGTGTAATGAGGGGAAACAATGAGACATCGAACCTGGGTGAGTGTTGGGAATTGTGCAGAAAAGGGACAGGCACATTCTTTACGTGTGTACCATTCAGAATGTTTTAGAAGTTAAATGTTCAGCTGAGTTGAGTTGTGAGAGTGATTCTTATTTGAGGAGGACATACATTGTCTAATTGCCTGGGAAGAAAAAGCATCACAGTTTTGTATTTATTTTTTCTCATATTTTTAATTAATTGATTAATTACAGTAGCGGGGATTGAAGTCAGGACCTTGAACTCACTTTTTCTCATATTTTTACAAACACTTCAAAATATACACCTAATATACAAAATAGAGGCTTTTATTGAAAGCAATTGAAAAATGACAAGTGTAAAACGCAACCTCTCATCCTCCATGTCTTCTTTTTATTTAGTGCCTGACATACAATTTTTTAAATAAGTCCTTCGTATCCAAAGGTACACCCTCTCATTAGCTAAGACAAGAATTTGATTCTGAGAAGTGTCTGAATAAACAGCAATTTAGTCTCAAGTATAGCTAAAACAAGGATTTATTTAATTTTTTCAAAGTTTTCTGTGTGATAACTCTCTACAGTTATCAGGAAAAGAACTTGTCACAATGACTAGCATTAGGATTAACATTACATAATTTTCATAAGTAATAAATCTTTGTTAAAAACAAATAATTAGGAGACAAAAGTTTACAAATGAAGTTTTCAACTCTGATTATATTTTCTATATCCTAATTCAGACTTACACTTCAAACTCTTACATTTTCATTGTGGGAAGATCACTATTGTGTACTTTAAAATATCTAGATTATTTTCAAGTAAGCTAATACGAAAAATGGAGCTACCCACACAAGATCATTCAATTTGTCTTATTACAGACAAAATGAAGGACTTTTCATTGGATTTACAAATAGGTTCTGTGCCCTATTAAGCATTCATACTAGGACTAAACACATTCTTCAGACAAGTAAATGACATAAAAAATTATGGTCAACACATGGAAATAGAACAATGGAAATTAAAGGAGATAATTGTATGTATGAAAAATGAATGAGAGAAAGGAGAAAAGAGGAAAAAAAGAAGGAGAGAAAACATGCAATTGTATATACAGGATGGCTGAGATGATTGTATTAATAATTTTCAACAGTTTATTGAAAATAGTACTTGATGTGTAGAATTCTTGCCTTGACTAACTCTGTATGCTGATATCTGTGATCTGAGCAACTACATTGAGGACAGCAGTGTGTAATACAAAACCCATGATAGACTGCCTCTCATCTTGGTCTACTAAATGTGTACTCCTAATGTCTTATCAATTATTACACTCTTTTTAAAAGAAAGTAGAACAAAAAAGGACAAGAAAAAATTAAGGTTTTTTAAAAGCAAGTATTAATATTCAATTATTTCCCTAGTCTTGCATAACTAGATATTTGTTAATTTGAGCAGATTAAATGATAAAAATAGATAATTTAGCAGGTTTGATGATAAACATAGATAATGTAACAACTATTGTTCATTGGCTATTGTTGTTTTGAAAATCTATAACATACACATTGTTGTATGTTTCCCTGTTTTTGACTTTTTTCCTATTTTCTTTTGCTTCTGTTTTTACTCTTCAAAACAAAATAATAAAATAAAATAAATTATAAAGAAAAGAAGGGCTGGTGAAATAGATCAGTAGATTAAAGCACCTACAAGCAGGCTATAAACAGAAAGATCACCATGAGTCTGATCTACACAGTGGGACCCTGTCCACCCTGTCCTAAATACAAAAAAAAGGAAAATTGTATTTTAATAATAGAAAGAGGCTATAAGACATGAAAATGTTCTTTTTCAGTAAACAGTGAGACTGATTTTTGCCCTAAATTGAAAATACTGCTTATCTTTCAATGAGGAAGAGTGAAAACTATGTGATAAACATGAAATATGTGTAAGATCATAGAAATTTTTAGATGTATAATCTTAAAAAAGCAATTGTATGTTAAACTTTGGTATTTATTGGTTTACAATATTTTGTTATTCCAACTGAATTTATGTTCCTTTCTTTCTGATTTAACAACTTTCTAAAGTCAAATTCTAAACTAACTCGTTTTGTTCTCTTAACTTGGGTAGATCCATGTGGCTCTTCAAATATTCCAGGAAAATTAATTCTATCTCCTTATAATAATGAAGAGATTCTTTTGGTCCAATCACTAATATTATAAGGAAAAAAAAATGATGTCTCATCTTCTGTGAATTGAGTCTCATAAAATTCATGGGTTTTTTTATTTTTTATTTTTTTTATTTTAGGAAAGGGTCTACAGGGCGTTCAAGGTCTCACTACTAGATCGGACTTGCTGTTTACAGTCTCCCAAGAGCTGGGATTACAGGTGCACACCACCCCGCCCAGTTTCAATTGCCATCTCAGAGCGCCCCGAAGGCAGGGCCAGCACTGTGGGCCCGGGCATCCAACTCCCTGGGACTGTGCCTGCTTGCTTTAATCCCCCTGAGCTACTTGGCCGGCCCTCTCATGAATTTCTTTTGCATAAAATTTTATCATTTATTTATTTTATTAATTTTATTGAGAATGTATAAAATTTTAACTTTTTTTTTTTCGGAACTGGGTATTGGACTCAGACCCTTGCACTTGCCAGACAAGCACTTATTCTACTGAGCTATCTCCCCTGCCAAATTTTAGCATCTTAACATGCTTGATGAAACATTATCAGCCATACATTTGTCCATTGTATTACTTTGGTGAAAATGCAGATCAGTCACACACACACACAAAGGAAAAAAAAATAGTCTATAAGACTCCAAATTTCTTACTTTTCAAAATCTATCATGCTTCACTTTTACCAAAGCTATTGAACTTTTATAAAATGAAGAATGGTGAGGCATTCTTTGAGGGAAAGATTGAGTAGGAGGAAGAAGGAAGTGGAATAAAATGAGAAGCAACTTAGCTACACACAGTGCCCATAAGAGTGGGCCCCTTTGTAGTTTTGAAGATTCCTGAACTTATAAAACCATGTTTTTGTTCAGTATTCCTTCTTACTTAAAATTATAGAAGTATCAGTGAAAGATATGACAATAATTTTAAACATTGCTTTTATCTTTTCTTCCAGAGAAGTTGGTGAACAAGAAAGTCTTCACTTGGCAACTGTGGGGATCAAGAGTGGTGAAAGATCTGTGAAAGTGTCCACCACAGGGGCCCTAACATTCTTATGTTGGGTCCCTGGATTTCAAATTTCATAGTTTCTGCACCCCAAAACACAATCAAAAATTGTAAGTTTCATGCTGCTGTGTGTGGGTATGGTGAAGATAATTGTCTTAACTCATTAGTCCACTGGCATTGCTTTTTGGGGAAAAAATCATGTTATGGTTCATCTGAAACAGACAAGCAAGGTAATAGGAAGACTTGACAGGACATTCCTAAGCCAGGCTGGCATCCTTAAGTGAGGCAGCTAAGAGCTCAGGTTTTTGTTTCTCTTCAGAAATAGTTAGGATAGATATACAACTACATTCTCTTAAAAGTGTTCATAAACAGGATATCATGTCTGCATCTTGTACAATGAATAACCACTAAGAAAACAATATGGAATGTATTAATTATTGAAACTGTCCTACTAATTTGATTTGAAACTGTCTCATTGCTATTTGTTTCTCAATAAAATTATGGAAAAAAATGAAAAAGAAAAAATGGGGAGAGAGTGAAAATTAGAATTAAAACAAAAAAATCACAAGTGATAATGATTTTCACTTAACAAAGTAATATGAATTTCACAGTATTTGTTGTATTACATAGTGTTGTCTTCCAACCAGTTATTCATATTACCAGATATATATATAGGTAAAATTGGGAGAAGAAAGAAAAAAGGAAATTAAGAAGAGAAGAAGTGCAAACAATTGCAAAAGGAAAGTGAAATAAATTACAGCATTAACTACTTCTTTCCATAGATCAGCAGAAAAGCACAGTACAGTTGTCCAAACCATCCTGTTTACATACATAGATAAATCTCTTTCCCCTACTTCCTCTTCTGTCCTCCTCCTCAACTCAGTAGCTCTTTCTTTTTGAATAAGTTCATTCTCTTTTCCCAGTACCTATTGTACCCTTCAGATACAACACCATGTTTGCACATGTGGGTCTGATTTATTTCACTCAATAGTATGTTCTTTAATTGTATCCATTTACTGACAAAAGATTAAAATTTATCATGTTTTGTAACTGAATAATACCCCATTGTGTAAAAATACCACATCTTTATCCATTCCTCAGCTGATGGGCATCTGGGTTGTGTCTGAAACTGTTCAGCAGGAGAGTTCAAATATGATCACAGATGAAATTAGTGAAAAACTCAAATCAACCTAAATGTACACAAATATATTAGTTAAAGAAAGCATGGTGAGGCACCAGAACAGAATAGCATACTGTTATTGTAAAATGAAGTGAAAACATACACAAAAGAAAATCAGGAAGAGCAAAACAAGATAACAAGGAAAGAAGGAAAATGGAAGAAAGGAAGACATGCGAGAGAGAGAGACTTGCATATCTTTGAATTAATGTGGAAGTTTTCAAAAAATATTATTCAAAACATTTGATAAAATGTGTCCATTTTTATTATCTTACCCCGCATTCTTCAGATTATGCAATTTTTGTCGATCCTGTCACAACACTAGTGAAACTTTTCTCTGTCTTTGTATCAATCATAACTAATAATTTCTGAAACAATTTAGCCACTATGCTTGTTCACTTTTAAAATTGCCATTTTATTGTTTTTAAAATCCCTTTCTATGTTGAGCATTTCCTTTCATTTTACGTGTTGATGCTTACTTCAAAAATGTTCATTATAATATCTTCTCTTAAGTCTGATTATTTCCATATCTAGAAAATGTCAGTTTTTATCTGTTACTTGTTTTATTCCTTGAGAGATTTGTTCAGTTGCACACACAAACACACATATACATAGAATCTTGAAGAATATATTACATGTGTGTTTAAACTGCAGAAGATCTCAATGGATATACCTACAAGTTAATTGTCAAAATAATGTTGCTGTGACTATTGATCAATCATGGGTTGTCAACTTGAAAGGATTAAGGAATGCTACATAGATTGGAGGAGTATGGTCTTGGGTGTGTCTGTGAATGACCAGCACGTACACTAGGAATTGAAGTGGGGAAGATTTGCCCTGGAAGTAGAGACAACAACCCATATCCTTGTAATGTTCATGGGATAAAAAAGAAAAAAGAAAGGAAGTGTCTCCCTTTTGGAAGAACTCCAGTCTTTTCCATTGCCTTTCATATTAGTCTTTTATTTTGTTGGCTTTCCAAGGCAGATACCCAGTGGTGATGCGAAAACGAACTTGTACCTGCAGCTTGTGCTGCCTCTTTGATCCCTCTTGTTCTGTGGCTTCCATCTACTTGGGCTGAGAAGCTGCTGGGTCATAAGCTTCTTGAGGAACAGACTGCCATTTAGAAATTTACCACCTCTGATCTTGTAAGCTGCAGGATAAAATCTCTTACATAGTTATGTACAATCACAAATAATTATGCATATATTTTTATTGGTCCTGTTTCTCTAGAGAATGGTACATAGGTTCTAAAAGTATATATATATGAGAAAGAGATTCATTTTCATTTTATACTGCACACAAAGAGTTTAGCTGTAATACCCAAAAGTTAAGCAAAGAAAGTTTTTAACATCAGACAATACAGGCACTTACCGTATGTCACACTCCACTGACTTAAATGATGGGAAGCTTGTTCCATTGTTTTGTTTTTTTTCCTGAAATGTTTACCTAGATTATCTGTTTTCCATTTATGAGGTAAAATTATAGATATTTAGCATTTCATACATATAGACTCGAAATAACAAAATCTGAGCACCGAGTAAGCCAAAACACCCTATTCCAAAGTCTTTCAGATTTTTCACTTTAATTTTTGTGCAAGCCTTATCAGTTGAAATCAGTCACTTTCTCTTTGTTTTACCTTCCAGAAGATCAGCATTGAACACACCTGCTTGTCAGGAAGTACCTTGTTAAGGTAATCCTGGTATCTTCCATCGGGGCTTTGCAGAGTTGAGGAAAGGGAGGCTAATTTGAAAAGAATGGCTGTGGTGGGCAGGGAAGCCATATCCTCCTGGAATTTTGCTAGAGAATCAACTCCTTTCTGTCAGATGTGCCCATGTTTTGGGAGTTCCCAGTCTCACGGCCTCTTCCTATCTCTTCACAGTCATCTGTGGCTCCATCAACAACCCTTAACACCTCCACCTGTACCCAACATAGCTAGAAAAGACTGTACTCTTGATGGTTGCTAATATGTTTGGATGGGTATGCAGGGCTTGGGGGCCTTCATTTGGTCAGTGAGATGGCAGGACAGCCTGAGTTCTTAAGCATCTATGAATGCAATGAAGGGTAAGAGGTAACCAGAGTGTCAACAGAAAATGTTTCCAAACTCATAAGCAACACACATTTACTTTCAAATTCAACAGTGCAGCAGTTGCTTCATTGAATAAAATTCATTGTTCAAATGTATTCAATGCTTTGCAGAAGTTTGGGGCTGTTGAAAAGTTATGCCTCCTGTTATTTAGAATGTAATGGCAGATGTCAGTGAGGAAAGCACCCAAAAAGAGACAGAAATCACAGGAATAAAGAAAACTTTATTGTGAGCCAGCAACTGATGCCCTGAATTCAAGTCAGGACCACAAAATATTGGTGCTCCGGTGCCCCCACTTGGACTTTACCTCCAGGTTGTATGCTTTTTAGGTGCCCATAGTAACAACATCACCCTATTATCTCATTCCCCAAAATTTTACAAGAATGTAAGGTTTACAGTTATCAGACACTGAAGGCCATCTGCTGGTCAAGGGACATTGTACCTTAATATTTGCCTTACTTCCCTGTTTGTTTTAGTTATTTGTCTTTATCTTTGTGATCTTGTTTTTCTCTCAGTGGGTTTATGGTTAGCTACATGGGGACAGAGTGAGGAGCAAATGTATCTACAGTTTACATGAACTTGTGTGACTTTTAAAACGGAGTTACAAAAGAAAGTGGAGCCTCTGGCCTCATAAGGAGGGTGAGAAAAAACAAAAAAAAATGACATTTGAGATTTTTGTTTCAATTCCACTTCCTAGAAACTGGTTTCATCCACCTCTTTTTTCTACATGTTAGTGAGCAACATGGTGAATGATTAGTTGCTGCCAAGCAGTCTGTATAATTTGCTCACTATTCCACCTACTAATTCCCACTGACTTTCCTCAATTCCATAATTAACTTGTAGTATCTTCATATGTTTAAAAACTTATAGCTTTTCTCAGAGCCAGATCTTTGTTACCAAAATGGTAAGTTAGCACCTTACCTTTCCGTTAATTGTGCTTGCAGAAAAATCAAGATTTTTATTATTCACAAGAAAAACAGGAAGATCTGGTCATAGGACTTGTTCCCCAAGCTTCCAATCCTTCAGAGAAATAAAGTAAGGGTCAAATGTCATATGTAAATGAAGTGATGTGATTCATGGGAAAAGAAACTCAAATTAGGAAACTGATTAAAGTGAGTTGTCTGTTTGCTCTTCTGTGGAACAAAGTAGACCTTATTTACTTTGAAATGTAAGCACCAGAGAAGCAGCTCTATTTTTAAATAAATCTAGTGCTAAACCCAGAGGGAAACACCATCTAAATTTCAAGCCTCTTTGCCATTGCTCAGTCTTGGCTGACATAAATGTAGTACCTAGGACACAAAATTGAAGGAGAACTATGGTTGACCAAGCATAGCTCAGAAGACAAGACCTAGACCATGAAGAAATGCAATGAAATTCAGGGAATAGCTTTACTAACATTCATCACCAAGACCAAAGTTAAACAGTTATCTCAGATTGCTAAGTATTATGTAACATACAGTATGATATGGTATGATATAGCAATGATATAAGATATCATATGTGTGTGATTAACAAAGAAATAGAGTTTTCTGAATCCATAACACTTCTGTGATTGAAGGAGTCCTAAATTTGCTCTTCAAAGAGGGAAACATGTAGGATAATTCTGCCTATATCTGTCTTTACTCATTGTAATAAATAGTTATATAGTTGAGGAAAAAATTCTCACAAATTTTCACAGCCTATGAAAAAACAAGAATCACTGTTCAATCTAATCTTTTCATTCACTGTCTAGAATTTTGGTGTTGTTCTTGTGTTTCATGAGTCCAAAAATTTATCTGTAAGTGTCATAGATTTTTGTTTCAATATACTCTGGGCTTCCTGCAAATACCTATCAAGCACTTTGGGTGATCAACGGCCATAAGAAAGTCACTTTGAGCATAAAAAGTAAAAAGGGTGAAGATAAATCATTTATATGTCATCAAGGACATACAGGAATGCTAGTGACTTGAAAGCCATTTTTCTCTTTCAATGTTTTGATTTCTTCCTTTAAAAGAATAGTCATTAATGAGGATGCTAATTACAATTGATGAATCATTTATTTATTAACGTTCTTCTTGGTGTTGTTTATTTTTCCCATTATTCAGATCTCTGTGTCTAAATCTGTTTCTTAAAAAATCTATTATTAAAAGTTCGAATTGTCAAACACTTTATGGTAAGGGTGCAGAGGCTTTCACAGTGCATCTAATCATTAGTATATTTTTAAATTTTATCCTTCTACTGTTTCAATTTGCTTTTGATTTTTATGATCTATGGGTCTGAATGATGACATAATAACTTCCATCAGTGACTCCTTATGCTAACCCATATTTCAAATACATAGGATGTCATCTCAATCATACACCTCTGTACCAAACTTTATTAGAAACACAAATGCAACATTTCTTCAATAACTATATCGCTATGATTAGCTGGTTCAAAAATATGTACAGACCCCATGGGACTTATCTGGTCCAAACTGAGGCAGGAAGTATGAATGAGACCCTCTTCTGTGCCATTGGGAACCCCCAACCACCACTTTGCAGTCCCCCCCCCACAACTGCCCAGTGAGTGAGAACTTATGCTGCGTGCTCAGGGCCTTCAGATCCAGGCCTAGCCTAGGCCTGGTGAGTGTGTGGGAGAGCTTCCCCTCTCCCCTACTCCCCATTATCTGTTTCAGATTCAGCTCAGGCCTAGCATACAGGCCTGGGGTGAAACTCTGCAGATGCAGTCCCTGCAGAGAGAGTAGGGGACACAACCACCCAGCTAGTCCAGGAGCTGAACACTTGCCAGAGGGGCACAACAGGTTCACTCCCAATGGCTGCAGTAGGAAGAAGATGAGCATAGGAGCTGGACCCAAGCCAGGCACAACTGAATAAATTCAAACTTTGTAGATCTGCACCTGAACTTCAGTAGATGCTAAGGTTATAACTGCACCAAAGCTCTACAACAAAGGTCAGAAGACAGTGCTACACAAAATAACAACCTGAAGGAGCAAAATGCAATCTCAGACTCCAAGCCCACCCTAACAAATGCAGAGGACACTAGCACAGAACAAATTGGGAATCACATAGCTGAAATCACTGAATCAAGAGTTCTGAAATAAAGAAACAGTTGCAGAAAGGAATAGAGAAACTCAGATTGGAAATAAAAAAAGAAATCCCCAAATTTATAGCATCTGAAGTAAAAAATAAAATGCAGAAACATATGGAAGAAACCCAAGTCCACACAGAACAAGTGCAGAGGACACTAGCTCATCTCAAATGTACGAATTAATAGTGTCAAAAGTAAATCAGCCACAGCAGAAAATTATAGAGGAACTCAGAGTGGAATTAACTTCTGAAATATAAAAAAAACTCTGAACTCATAACATCTGAAGTAAAGAATTAAATACAGAAACATATGGAGGAAACCCAATCTGAAAAAAACTCTGCAGTAAAAAATTAATAATTACTTCTAAAGAAGACATCAATAATAAAATAGAGGAGATTAGAAAAACGATGGATTCCTTGAAAGAACAATACAGGAAAGAAAACAGAGTCAAAGAGATATAGAGGAACTTATAATCTCAATCACAAGCTTGCAAGACCATTTGAGTGAAACTGAAGACAGAGTTTCAGATCTTGAAGACACTGGTGCAGCTAGTGAAAAGGCAAGAAGAGATCTCTTAAAAACAACTAGGATGCAGGAAAAAACAATTCATCACTTGCAAGATGATGCAAAGATGAACAATGAGAGGCCAATAGGTATCAATGAGAAAGAAGGAGTCAATACAAATGACATTAAAGAAAATATGGGCAGAAGTAATAGCAGAAAACTTCCCAAACATGAGGAAACAATGTGACATACAAGTAATCGAAGCATGTAGAATGCAAGTAACCTCAATCCAATGAACAACACACCGAGACATATGATAGTCAAGATACCAGAAATCCAGCACAAGAACAATACACTGAAAGCTGTTATAGAAAAGAAGCAGATCACATTCAAAGGAAAACCCTTCAAAATTATGGCCGACTTCTCTTCACAAACTATGAAAGCAAGAAGAGCATGGAGCAGAGTACTTCAAGTCCTCTATGAAAACAAATTCCAGCCCTGACTACTATACGCTGAAAAACTCTCCTTCAAATTTGATGGAGAAGTGAAGTACTTTCATGGCAAAGAACAAGTGAAGAATTTCATGCTGACAAAGCCAACCCTACACAGGCTCCTGAAACATGTTCTAGAGAGGGACCAAAATGATCAGAACTCCACGAATGAGAACAGAAGCAACCAACTAAATAGGGAAAACAATTAAACACAGGAGAAAAAGGAGTAAATAACAGCATGTAAATAACATGTCAATCATAAGTCAATACATCTTACTTATAACCATCAACGTAAATGGACTCAATTCACCAATTATGAGAAATAGAATGGCAAAGAGGATTAGGAATCATAATCCAACAATATGTTGTATACAAGAAACACACTTAACTCATAAAGAAATTAACAGGCTGAAAGTCAAAGGATGGAACACAATACTACATGTCCCAGCACCTCAGAAAAAAGCAAAGGTAGCAATCCTATTCTCAGACAGTCTCAACTTCAAAGCAACAGTGATCAAGCAAAATAAAGAAGGCCATTATATACTGGTTACAGGTAAAATACAAGAGGACTAGGTAACACTCATAAATATGTATGCACCAAACACGGGAGCACCAAATTAAATTAAAAACCTTAATAGACAAGAAAAATCTAATATCCAATACCGCACTCTTACCAGGAGACCTTAACACCCCCTTATCCCAAAAAGATAGGTCAACCAGAGAAAAGGTCAATTAAGACTCAGGACATATGAGAACTTGTACTGTAACGTCATATAACTCAGTAGTGTCCCAAATTTTCTGATCAAGTAGATTATGAAGTCAAAGAGGAAAGTGATCGATTTTGTAGAGTGTGCCTAAGGAGAGTCCCATGGAGAGAAAACATTCTCTTGGGCTTTCACAGAGAGCACATTGGCCAAGGAATGGCTGTGACTCATCCACAAGGCTGACACTGACAAAGGTTCTACAATCTGAGGTACAGGATATCAGGATAAATCTTGAGGAGATTTCACTGACCTTATCAGATCCAAAAGCTACAACTCTTGTTGCATAGGTCCTGGTTTACCTTGGTCTTAACCATGCAGCACAAAAGTATAAAAACAAAATATAAGAAGTAAAGCCATGCTGTTATGTTGAGCTGTATGGGACTCAGATCAACAATCTCTGACGTTGCCAGTCAAGTGGAAGACCTAATTCTATTACGGACTACTGGACTCTTTTAGAATATTTTGCTGAGTTTACACACCTATAATATTCAAATAACTTAACAAAAAAAAGGGTATACAGATGAATGTCCATTTTGTATCTGTGTATTCAAAGTGGTTAGGATAGATATATAGTTACATTCTCTTA
>NW_004524588.1:489902-491794 GCF_000260255.1 Octodon degus
TAAAATTATGAGAAAAAATAAATAAAAAGTAAATGTGCATTCTTCTTAAAATATGAATATAAGTGGGCAATTTGAATATAGTTGTCATTTGGAATACTTGAAAAAATTGGTTTATATTCTCAAAGAGTTTTGCCAAAATACCTATGTGATCACTTATGCAGTTTTAAAAAATTATTTCTTTTGGAGAAACTTTAATGGGAATTTTCATGACAGTGTAAGGGCAAGAGTTTATTGACAAAAAAGTAGAATAGTGGGCTCATTAGATCTCCTGGTTAATCCTAATAGGAGTTAAAATTTTACTAGAGAAATTCTTGAAGTAGGTCAAGAACAGTGGTTAGAGAAGCAGAAAGCAGCAGATGAAGAAAAGCACCAGATGGCCTTGGGACTTGAACCAGAAAGACTAAGAGCTCACAGGCAGGCAGAGACCAGAGAGAGCCAAGAGCAGGAAGCCAAGCTCAGATCATTGTCCCCAAGAGCAGGAAGCCAAGCTCACATCATTGTCCCCGTCCACCCCCCAAGACAATACAGAGAGGTCCTAAGGGAAGGGCATCAGGCTAAATTTGGGAGAAGCTCTTCATCACACCTATGCACTAACACACATATATGTATGTGTACAATCTAGGGCCACATAGAACATTTCACATAGAGTACAGCACAAAGAGTGCAACAGCTGTCCACAACCCCCTTATTAACTCTAAGCTAACCATGAATAAGGCACCCCCTTGCCAGAACCAGCCCAAAGATAAGACCCTAAAAGTAACTCAAGGACAAGTAAACAGACAAGCTAGAAAGAAGCTGCACATAGACCACTAGAAGAAACTGTCCTACCGATTTGATTTGAAACTATCTCATTGCTATTTGTTTATCAATAAAATTATGTAAAAAAACAAAAACAAAAAAAGAAATGGTGCTGGAAAAACTGGCTCTCTACATGTTGAAAATGAAAACTTGACCCAGGTCTATCACCATGCATTAAGCTGAAGTCAAAATATATTAAAGATGTAAACATTAAAACAAAAACCATAAATCTCCGGGAAGAGAAAGTAGGAGGAACTTTTGAAGACATAGGAGTAGGTTAAGATTTCATGAACATAAATCAAATCACACGGAAAATAATTTAAAGAATTAACAACTGGGACCTCCTCTTATTGAGCAGTTTTTTCACGTCAAAAGAAATTATCAACAAAGTGAAAAGAGAACCCACAAGTTTCATAAAAACCTTGACTAATAAGCACTCAGACAAAGATCTGCTCCTTATAATTCATAAAGAACTAAAACCCATTAGGGCCCCTAAATTTAAAGACCCAATCCAAAAATGGGCATCTGAGATAAACACACATTTCTCAGAGGATGAAATTAAAGAAGTGAATAAATATATGAAAAAATACTCCACATCCCTAGTCATCTGTGAAATGCAAATTAAAACAAGACTGAGATACCATGTCACCTCACAAAGAACAGCTAATGTAAAGATATCAACCAACAACAAATGTTGGAAAGGCTATTAGGAAAAAGGAATCCTTGTCCACTGCTGGTGGGAATATAGACTGGTGCAACCATTATGGATATCAGTGTGGAGACTCCTTGGCAAACTAGGACTATAAATCCCATTCAAACCAGCTATCGTCCTACTGGGAATTTTCCCAGAGGAACTGAAAATGTCATATCATTGTGATATATGTGTACCTATTTTTTTTTCAAAGTTTTATTGATAAACAGATAGCAATGAGACAGTTTCAAATCAAATTGGAAGTACAGTTTCAACAAATAATACACTGCATATATTCTTCTTAGTGGTTAATTGCTGTAAAAGATGCAGACTTGTCATCCTATTTACAAACACCATTAGAACAAATCATTCTATTCATTAAGAGAATGCAACTATATATCTA
>NW_004524588.1:501743-513493 GCF_000260255.1 Octodon degus
GGGTGGGCTTGGGTTCTGAAGTTGCATTTTGTTCCTTCTTGTCATTTTGTGTAGCACTGTCTTCTGACCTTTGTTGTAGATCTTTGCTGTAGTTATAACCTTCGCACTTAGTGAAGTTCAGGTGCAGCTCTACAAAGTTTGAACTTATGTAGCTGTGTCTGGCTTGGGTCTGGCTGCTGTGCTCAGCTCCTTCGCACTGCTACCCTTAAGGGTGAACCTGTTGTGCCCCTGTGGCGAGATATTCTGCTCCTGGACTAGCTGGTTGGATCTATCCTCTACCCTCTCTGCTGGGATTGCAGCTGCAGGATTACACCTCAGGCGTGTATGCCAGGCCTGAGCTGTGCCTGGAGGGGCCAAGGTGAAGTACGGGAAGAGGAAGCTCTCCGCACACACTAAAGGGACCTGGGCTAGGACTGGGTCTGAGGGCTCGGGGCCGGGGCAAAAATTCCCACTCGGCGGGCGGGTTTGAGGGAGGCACTGCAGAGTGGTGGGGGCAGCCCAAGGGGCTGGGAGAGGGTCAGGCCCACTCTGAGCCTGGGCTGGGACTGGTCCCTCTGGTGCAGGGTAGCAGGAAGCTCTCTGCACACTCACTGGACCTGGGCTAGGACTCAGCTATTTGATTTTAAACACTTATTTTTGCTGTCCTATTTATTTATGTTAGGGCTTCAATAGTCAGTCTGTTTCTTTGGTTTATATCCAATTCTGTTTTATTTAAGAAAGGGTTTTGAAGGTAGTTCAGATTGACGTTGAACTCACTATGTAGCCAAGACTAGCTTCAAACTCTATAGTTCTAAGGTTAAAGCGATATACCATCATGTCCAGCGATATGTAATTAATACAATGATCATATGCAATGTTTAAAATGTGTGTATTGAAATTACTGTTCAGGGGCTGGAGAGATAGCTCAGTAGAATAAGCGCTTGCCTGCAAATGCAGGGTCTTGACTTCAATCCCCAGTACTGCTAAAAAAAAAAGAAACAAACAAAGAAAGAAAAGAAGAAAGAAATTATTGTTCAGAATAACACTCTTTTCTTGCCTTATCTTATAGACTCTCTGAGAAAAAACATCCAACTTTTGCTCCATATTATTAAACTTTTAATTTTAAAAAATCCTTTATTTCCTTGGTACAGAGTGTCACGATGCAGCTCAGCCTCCAGAGATCCTCTTGTCTCAGCTTCCCCAGCACTGGGATTCCAGGTGTGTGATATCATGCCCATTTTCTTGTGACTAACTCAGTTCAGCGTGAGCCCTGCACCATACTGGCATGGCAAGTGGTACCAGGGATCAAACACAGGTTCTTGTGCTTGCCAGGCAGGTGCTTAGACCATTTAGCTAGCTCCCTAGCCTCCACAGTATAATAATTTATATTATTATAAATAATATTTTTCATATTTTAATAATTTATTAATGTTTCCCTTTAAGTTACTGTTTTTATTGTATTTGCGTTTCCCTTGGCCTGATGTCTTATATCCCTCCTCATTTTTTGGTAGCTCTGGGTTTGAACCTAAGGATTTCATTCATTCTTAGCACATGTTCTATCTCTGAGCTATGTCCATAGTCCCTAATTGTACTTAACAAAGAGCTTCATTCTTCTAGAATTGAATTCTGCCATTTGTATGCTTTTCATTGATTTGTTCTTTCTATGAAATATTCCTTTTGATTTCTTTTTGTAGGGATTTTTTTTTCAAACAAGATCTTATATTTGCTACTATTATATCGTGGAATCATACTAATTTTCTATTATATGTCACTGCCTTAGTTATACAGTTAATCAATTGAGTACAATTTAATTTTTACATCAAAGAAGAAGATTCTAGAGTTAAGTTATCATAGTTTTTCTTTCTTTCTTTCTTTCTTTCTTTCTTTCTTTCTTTCTTTCTTTCTTTCTTTCTTTTTCTTTTCTTTTCTTTTTTTTTCAGTACCAGCGATTGAATTCTGGACCTTGTGCTTGACAGATAGGCACTTATTCTATGGAATTATCTCCCTGGCCCAAGGTTCCCTAGTTTTGGTATCTCTTGATAGCCAAGATTGTCTAATGTGTTTCATTAGATATATTTATAGAATGAAGTGTATATTTGGAAAAAACTCATACTAACGTGTGTTTTTAAGCTCATTTTATTTTTTAAAAATAATTTTATTGAGAAACAAATAGCCATGGGACAGTTTCAAAACAAATTAGTACGGCAGTTTCAATAATTAATACATTGCATATTGCTGTCTTAGTGGTTGTTCCTTGTACAAGACGAAGAAATGCTATCCTAACCACAAACACTTTTAGAACAAATCTTTCTATTCATTGAATTAAGAGAATGTAGCTATATATCTATATATCTAACTACTTTGAATATACACATAAAAAATGGTCCTCCATTTGTATGCCATTTTTTGTTAGTTTTGCAGAGAAGGGTATTCCATTGTCATTTAAATATTGTAGGTGCATGAAATCAGCAAAATATTCCAATATGGTCCGGTAGTCTGTAATGGTAGTGGGTTTTTCATAACGCTGTCAATGTCTGAAGTTGTTGACTTGCGCCTTTTACAGCTCCGCATATTAATACGGCTTTACTTTTTGTACTTTATTTTCATACTTTTCTGCTGGGTGGTCAAGACCAACATAAAGCAAGACCTACGTAACAAGAAATGTAACTTTTGTATCTGACAAGTCAGTCAAATCCCTTCAGGATTTATCGTGGAACCCTGTACTGCAGTTTGTAGATCCTATGGCAGTGTCAACCATTGCTTGACCAATTTGCTCTCTGTGAAAGCCCGAGAGAGTGTTTTCTATCCATTTGATCCTCCTTGCACACATTCTACATCATCAATCCCTTTCCTCTGTGGCCCCATAATCTCATTGATCAGAAAATTTGGGACACAACTGAGGCACATGATGTTATAGTACAGGTTCTCCTATGTCCTGAGTCTTCGCTGACCTTGAAAGGCTAGGGCCAAAATGTTGGCTGTCCTTGCAGCCCTTCTTTTTCTCTAATTTTTGGCCTGCAAACTTAGGTTGTTAACCCTCCAGAAGAAAAACTTATTATTATTGCCCTACTAAATAGGCAGTTGAGCTTAACCTCACTATCTGTCTGAATAGCAAAGTTTACTTTATTTTCATACTTTCAAAGGATTGGTTAAACTATATTTTATTCTATTTTGATTTGACTTTTTCTTTAAAGATTATGATCATTTTAAAGATTATTTAGGTTGTAAATGTTTACATTTTATGCCTATAACTCTGTTTATGTACATATATTAACACACACAAATATTAATACACTATCCATCAGGTATTTTAATTCTATCCCATTTTAGCTTCTATGCAACTGATGAATAAAATGTACAAATGTAATACCACATTTTATATTGCTTATCTAAAATACGAAATAGTAATTTTTTTCTGCCAGTTAAAATCAAGCAGGTATTTTCAGTAATGTTGAACAGCATATGACCTTCCAAACCTAGTGACACATGCTTGAAATCCTACTGGAGACTGAGGCAGGAGGATTTCCAGTTTGAGTTCAGCCTCAGAAATTTAGTGACTTAATGAGAGCTTGTTTCAAAATATGCAAAAAGGGGCTGGGGAGATGGCTCAGCGGAATAAGCACTTCCCTGGCAAGCACAAGAGCCTGAGTTCAATCCCTGGTTCAAAAAAAAAAAATCTAAATATGCAAAAAGAACTGTGGATGTAGTTCAATGTGAAGACCCTGAGGCCATTCCCAGTGCTTTGGTGGTGGAATAGAGACAGAAAAGAGAAAAAAAAAGAAAAAAAGAAAGAAAGAGAGGAAGAAGAAAAAAAAAAGAGAAGAAACAAATATATCATAGAAGACAACAGGATAGGAAAAGGTTCCTAGAGGGACAAATGTGAAGTCCTTTTTTTCCTCGTCTTTGTTTTTTCAAAGCATCATCAGTCATATCATGTTCCTTCCTTAGAGGGGTTATATTTGACATACTTGAGCTTCCTCAGCATGCAGAGAGAAGCTTGCTTCAATTTGTTGTTCCACAAAATCAAAAGAAATGGATGAAAAGATGGATACAAAAATATTAGCAAATGAGCCAAAGCCTTTGCCACCGCACAGTCAATAGTGTATGCTAACATTATCAGAACATTGCTGCCAAACTGCGTAATGAAAAGAAGCAGTGATGCAATCATGGCTTTCATAGCTCTTATATGAGCCTCCTTGCTTGAATCCGTAGAATACAGGCCCTGTAGTTTCATTCGCTTGCTGTGGATCCATAAGGAAAAGAGTAAAAGTAAGAAGGAGGACAGTGACACTACAAAAAGAATAAGGAGAATCATGTGAAGAAGAGAAAAATAAATTAAGAAATTGTAACGACTCTTTGTATAACAACAGGTGGAGTTCTGTTTCCTATGTGCCCAATACTGTATTGACATATCTGTGAATGCATCAATGAAGGTGACACTCACGCAGAAAGAAAGTATTGTCCCCACAACTACAATAAGAAGAACATTATGCATCCTCTGTTTCACCCAGAGGAAAATAGGGCTAGAGAAATTTGCTATCTTGAAGAAATAGAAGACAGTGAGGCAGGTAGTGGAGGCTGTGCAGGAGTAGTTGGATTCTGTCCAGAATATGGCAAGACACATTAGTACCTTCTTAGAGAAAAATAGTTCCTTATATATTAAATTGAATATGACAGATGCAAGTGTTGCACAAAGAAAATGTATCCTAGAGCTCGCCAAGCACAGGAGAATAAAATCAAACAAGGAAGTCTTCTTTTTACTGACCCAGTCAATGCCGTTTATCAGTACAATGAATCCATTTCCAAAAATCCCCACTATGAATTGCACAGTAGAAGTGATCATAGACAATGTCTCCAATGAGCTTGACATTTCTGTTTATAGAGAATCTTTGCCTTCAGTTCACTGCTAGCTGATTCTAGCTAACCTGGTGTAGATTTTTTAATCCAAAGCTGTATCATCCAATGAGTGTCTGCTTTCTCTTCTATTGATGGTATTGGAAGAGTCTGGAAAATTTCGAAAGCAAGTTCACAAACAAGTTCTCACTTTATAGAATGTACAACAATTGTTCTTAAAAAATCAGTTAATGTGTTTTCAAGGATTGTATTGTACTCTATGGTGTTACTGTCATATTTATAGTCTGCATATAAAGCTTTGTCCCAGAATTTGCATGTCCATTTGGTAACATGCAAAATGAAGATAGGATTTCTTTTACAGTTTTATAATACCATTCTGTCCCTAAAATTTATTCATTTTTATCCATTTACTCATAATTTTTCCATTATGAGTAGTTCAGTGTGAAGACTCTGAGTTTCATCCCCAGTGCTATGGGAGTGGAGTCCTACATACACATAAAATGTGTATGCACCACTCATACACATTTTCATGGAAAAGAAAATGACAAAGAAAAAGAAACATATCACAGAACATAATGACACGGTAAAAGGTCATGTTTTTCCTGGGTTGGTAATTTTTTTCACAGAAATATGAGAGCTTAACAAAATATGGCTAAAACTTGCACATTGAAAGCTACAACACGGGCTGGGGAGATAGCTCAGTAGAATAAGCCCTTGCCTGGCCAGTGCAAGAGCCTGAGTTCAATCCCTTGTTTTGAAAAAAAAAGCAAGCAAGCAAGCAAGCTACAACAGACTCTAGTAAATGAAAAGTTAGCCATGATCCTATGTTGAGAGACTTTATACTATTAATGGGTCAGATACTCCAAATATGCAACTATACATTCAATACAATGTCAATTAATATTTTAGGAAGCTTTATTGAAGAAACCATTGAATTAAATCTAAAATGTGTATGCATGACTCAAGGAACCAGAAAAACAGAAAAAAAAAAAAACCAACCAAATGAAGTTGGAGGGCTTTTGTCTCTCAAGATATAGCATTAAACTACAATAGTCAAAAGAGTGTATTATTAATGTAAAGATAGCCATACAGATCAAAGGAATAGAATACATATCCTCAAAATTGGCTATTCCCATACAGTTAGTTGGTTCTTAACAGAGTGCCAAGTTCAAACAAAGAAGAATGATTATCTTTTTAAAGATGTTCTAGAAAATAAATGGATGCTTGAATTTTATAAATGAACTTCAGTCCTAACCTCCTATTTCAAATAGAACTTTGAAATGGGTCATATTCTTAAACATAATATCTGCAATTTACTATACTGCTTCTAAAATAAACAAAAAAATTCTGTACAAAACACACTGAAAATGATGAGATATCACACCCCTGCTTGGCCATTTATAAAACACATGTCTGATAAAGTACACATATCTATCTGAAGCATATAAAGAATAATTACAACTCAATAGGAAAATGAAAGTGCAATGAGCTAAAAGTGAACAATTAATCCAGTCATAAAAAGCTGAAAAATGCCAGAGCACATAAAAAATGATTAATGTCATTGGTTGACAGAAAAATGAGAATTAAAAACACAAGAAGATAGTGTTACTCACTGACTTAAGCCCATGTAGGCTAAAAAAAACCCCAATAAAAGTACCACCATTTGCGCAGGATGTGGAGTACCTGAAACTCTCATACATTGCTGGTTGGAATGCAAAATGGAACAAACACCTTGGAGAATTCCTTTGGCAAATTTTAATGAAGTTAGCCATCTACTGGCCATATTCTTTGACATCTTGTTTTGGCAGTAGCAATAAAATTATGTATCAGAAAAATACACACATGAATATTGATATCAGTTTTATTCATAAAGGCCAATAATTTGGAGCTATTCAAATATTCATAAATGGATTTGCAGAATGATCTTTCTTTCTTTCTTCTTTCTTTCTTTCTTTCTTTCTTTCTTTCTTTCTTTCTTTCTTTCTTTCTTTCTTTCTTCTTTCTTTGATGAGGCAGGTGGAGGTTTGAATTGTATTGCCCTATCCTGCACCTGATTGCATTTGCATGAGCAGGCGCTTAAACAACTGAGCTAACCAGCAGGCCCCACAAAAGTTTAAAATGATTTTTTTTTCATAAATGGAGTTTTAGATGCTGTACATCCAATAGCATTTAGGAATACTATTGAAGCATATAATTCAGTAACAAATTACTACTGTAGACAACAAAATAAATAAAACTGAAAACACAATGCTGAGTTCAAGAAGCCTTGTAGCTGACAGTGCACAATCTATGCATATACACATATTTATACCACTATGTATATTTCATATAAATATAAAATGCTATAAATCAAAGAATTCTCTGTTGCTAACAGAAATAAGAACTAGTTGCTTGCGTGCAAAGGATGATAAAGGGAAGAATGGACTGCAAAGAATGTTCATTACTTGATCACATAATTAAACGTATTATCAAAACTCTAACAAACACACAAGAAAAATGTTGCATTTTACCATATGTACTTGTAAATTATATCTCAATAGTATTTTTTTATTTTTAATGTATGTAAAATAAAATGTTTCACAAGAGGATAACAATAGTAAATGAGCTGTATAGCTGTGTTTTCTAAATTACCTCTTCTGCTGTTTCAAAAATATTTTTCTATATATTCTAATACATTTCATTTATACTACTAGTTTCTCTTAGCTCATTGTAATGAACTAATAAGTTTGAAATTGTCCATAGTGTAGAAATGAGCTTCATAAATATGTAATGTTCTTAGGTTCTTTGATTGAAAATTTACAACGACTTTCACAATGGAAGAAACAGAGCGAAATAATAAATTATTCAACTTTTATGCCAAACCCTACATAAGTAATTCTAATTGCTCCACCAGTTGAAATGGTTCCTAGATGATTACCAAGCATAACTAAACTCGTATTTGGTAAAAATTCAAATAAAGATAGATACCTTCTGTATTGTGTAAAACATCAAGTAGTTATAGTATGGATGGCTTATGCAGCAGTGAGCCTCTCATCTTTTGTCCCACACTTTCAATATGCAAAGAAAGGCCTGCCTTAACTTGGAGTTTCCCAGAATTAGGACAAGTGAATGGCTTGAAGGATAGATGAGTCCAGTGGTTGCAGAAAATAGCTGAATCAATTCAATATTATGTATATAAGAAAGCCATGATACGAGGAGAGACAGAAAGTAAGAAGTGTACAGTAGGAGGAAAGAGACCACAATTTTCAAGGCATTGATATGGGCTTCAGTTTTGGGATCTCTGTGTTGTTTGGAATTGAGCTTCATCTTCTGGAGATGTTTCCATAAGGAGCTGATTAGCAGCAGAGAAAAAATCAAGGTCAGAATATATGGTGTGAGGGAGAACATGGTCATGTTGAATAGGATGAGCTTTGCTACCATTATATTTTCCCTCGCTGTGAAATTCCAAGTTGTGTTTCTTTCATATCCATGTTTCCAGTCTTCAAACTTTATGCTTATTTGCATCCCATTTAAAAACAAGAGTACTAAGCTTCCTAGAAGTATTATTAGAATTACTTTTTTTACTCTCCACTTCAGATAGAGAAAAATAGGACTGGAGAAACTGGCTATTTTGAGCAAATAAAAGATGCTGAGGACTGTAGCTAGCCAGAGACTAAAATGATTTAATAAAATCCATGAATAAACACTAAATTCTAGTAGTTGTTGCTGCTGTGGAAATAAATACGCAGATTGAAACCAACTTACTAATATTTCCCAGATGAGTCCAATTCTGGAAATTGCCAATAACATGAGGATTTGATCTACTGAGGAAAGCTTTCTTTTATTGACCCAGACAATGAAATTTATCAGTACTATAAATCCATTGCTCAAATTCCCAATTATGAACTGCACAACAATTATGAAGGTGAAGAAACTTTGCACACCACTTTCCATGTCCACACTGAGAAGATTTGGAGTCAAATATCACAGATGGTTGTCTTCTGATTAAAAATGTCATGAACATTTTTCAGTGTACAGTCAAGTTTTTCCTCTTCATATTCCTCTTGTGCCTTCTTTAATCATTGGTCTGATGCTAAGCCAAAAATCTCCAAGATTTGACAATCAATAAGAAAACAGCTGTTCTGGTGAAACCTTTGTCTTTTTCAACTTTTATGCCAAACTCTACCTAAGTGATTATAGTTGCTCTACCAGTTGAAATAGTTTATAGATGATTATGAAGCATAGCTAAGTTCTCATTTGGTAAAAATGCAAATAAAGATAGATTCTCTTTCACTGCTTTGTAGTTTCACCTTGTCTCACAGCTTGAGTTTTCAGTAACGATGATTTTAAAAACAGGATTCATGAAGGATATAGCTAACTGAAACTTTTGTGTCTAACAGCATTGTCACTTAAATTTATAACGTAAAGAGAGCACTCACTTATTTCAAAGGAGGCCTCATTTTCCTGGTAATGGAGTCTGAGTTTGACCAGCACTGAAAATGAAGAAACACTCATCCATATAGTGCCAGTCTGCCACATCCCTGCTTCTTCATCACTGTGTAGACCTTCCCACTCTGCCCTGGGCACGAAATGCCTTCGGATCTCACCCACTTTACCCTCACCTTTATTTTCCAAGCTTAAATGTGAACAACCAAAAAATTTTAAAAACAGCACGTTACCAAAGAAATCGAATCGCATCACATCATTAATTTCAAAACTAACAGCAAAGAAAGGAAAGCAGTATTCACTGTGAAAAGCCAAGTTTCTTCTCTCTGCTTCTCTTTCTCTTTCTTTCAAACATCCTCAGATTCAGAAAATAACTCAGCAATGATCTGAAAATGGAAACAGTCATAAAAATGATCTAAATCAGAATTCAAATCAATGAAAGGCTGCTTTTAGTTAAGTATAGTATGATAAATTATTTTACTAGATAAAAAAGCAATTTTGATTTTATAAATATATGGCTTATGGATTTATAAAGCCTATATTTTATTATTTACTGAGACCTTACTAGATGACCTACACAACACTCAGATTCACAAAGCAAATTGATTCTTTTGTTTTTGGTGATTTCCAAACATCAGTTATAACTTAAAATAGTTCTACAAATGGTCGTTGTTTCATTTTTATATTGGTATATTAGTTAAGATAGATATCCTATACAGTTTCTTAGTGTCATACTCTTTACATGAGTATGACTTTTTACATGAGTATACTCTTTACATAAATATGATTTTTAACTACTCAAGTAGGTGATATATGGATTTCCATTTTTACTTTTGATACAAGTTTGAAAAACTTGCTTATAGCATCTTCTCCCAGGAAGAAATGAGGTAGTCTTTTTATCTCTATATTCTATCTATCTATCTATCTATCTATCTATCTATCTATCTATCTATCTAGAAAGGTTGAACATATTCCCATGATTTGCAAACATCTATGGTATGCACTAAAAGTTCAACTGAGAGATCAATATTTAACTAGAATTTATGATGTAATACATGATAAAAATTTGTAGAGGGTGGATAGCAGTTGCAATTTTGAATCTAATATTCCTGTTATGTTTTCATAATAGGAAACATTATACAGATAGGCTAAAGAGAAGTGTTATTATACTTTCATGATTAAAAGAGAATAGAAGGGCCAGGGATATAGCTGTAGCACAGCACCTGCCCGGCAAGCATAAGGTCCTGAGTTTGACTCCTGGCATCAAATAAATAAATAAATAAATAAATAAATAAATAAATAAATAAATGTCAAGACAGAATTACAGAAAGATTTTTTTGACAAGTTTGACTTGAAAAGAAATGGAAGCAAGTTGTACCATTGGGAGAGTAAAAGAAGTCTCAGTAAAGTATTTTCTGTGGACTGTGGGCAAAATTATATGAAGTATAGACTTTTAATATTTTTGTTATTCACTTAAAATACTCAACTATCTCCATGTAAGTTTCATGGATAGTATATAGAAGACAATGCTTCTTGCATTAGTGCACTGGTTGGAAAAATGTAGAATCATCTTTTTTATTAGGAATTTTTATTACTCTTGATCTTAAACATAATACATACAATATCTTGTCTTCATTAAAACAGACATTTCTCTCTCTCTCTCTCTCTCTCTCTCTCTCTCTCTCTCTCTTCTCTCTCTCTGTCTCTCTCTCTCTCTGTCTCTCTCTGTCTCTTTTTTTGTATTTTAGGGAACGATCTACAGGGCGTTCAGGCTCTCACTACTAGATCAGACTCTAGTGATCTGCTTGTTTACAGCCTCCCATGAACTGGGATTGCAGGCACATGCCACCATGCCCACTCTCAATTGCCATCTCAGTGTGCCCCTGGGGCAGGGACCACACGACAGGCTGGTGGATTGAGCCCCCAGCCCCTGGGCCTGCTCACAGGTGCTTTAATTTCCTGAGTTATTTGGCTGGCCCTAAGAAAGACATTTCTTAATAAAAATGATGAAAAATGAAATTTTCTATAGATAATTTGTTGGTGCAAAAGATATAGATACATATCTATAATATATGTATTATAGAGAGAGAGACAGAGAGAGATGTATCTATATATAGCAGTTATATATCTGTTACCCAAGTGGAGAGGCAACATGGCTGAATATATGTCTCCTTCAGAGCTACTCAGAGAAATTAAATTAAAACTCAGGTAATTGGAAGAAAGGGGAGGGATATGTACCCTGGAAATAAAATCAATCTGACACAACAAATTAATAGATCAAGCAAAATATAGACAATGAAATGGCCAGCCAGCCTACCCAATTGCTGGTGAGTCACCATATTGGGATGACTGCCTGCATCTTGGAATCTGAAGGAGAAGAACAACAAGGAGGAGGAGGAGGAGGAACAGAAAGAAGAAGGAGGAGGAATAGAAGAAAGAGAAGGAGGAATAAGAGGAAGAGGAGGAAGAAGGAGGAGAAGAAGAAAAAGAAG
>NW_004524588.1:513714-525254 GCF_000260255.1 Octodon degus
AACTATGTCAAGTCATACAGGCAAGACTTGGTATATAAGGCTTCCTGTCTCTTCTACCTTTCTCCAAAAAGAAAATCTGCAGTATAGTAGTGTATAATACTCCTGACATGAATGATTGGCCTGTTTTCTTTTTCTTTGTTTTTTTAATTTTCCTTTTCTTTTTTCTTTTCTTCTCTTTCACTATGTGTACCAGATTGCCAACTAGAACTACAAGGAATGAGATTGAAAATTGTAGGGGATAGTATAATATGGCAAATAGATAGCATAGTAAATGGAACAATTAATATCTCCCCCATGACCTCTGCTTAGAGAGGTTTAGTGATGGAGGAATTAAATAGGCCTGCATGTTAGAACTGTGCAATCCTGGGCTGTCCCCATGCTGCTAGGGGCATAACAGAAAGGCATCCTTCAGAGTCCCTCTGACTTGCCTGAGGAAGTTACAGACTACAGCAGAGGTGGGCAACAGTGGCAGCAGAACTTGTAAAACTGTAAATGGAAAGTTAGAACTCCACCTCATGAGATGAGCAAGAATTGGGACAGAGTAGCCTTGGACTGCAACAGCAGAAGCAGAGGACCAGGTCATATGACAGCATCCCACACCCCCCGGCAACAATTGACTTGAGAAGACAAAGATTTGCCAGTGGAAGGGAAGCACAGAAGGCTGAGTAAAGACCAGGAGGAGCCAATAGTCCATGGGACTGGGAACGACCCCCATGTCTGTTTGAAAACAGCACAGCAACTGAAAGAGATACTCCACCAAGAGAAACAGGGTCAGGAGTAGGAGGATACTAAGAGGCATACAGAAAGAACTGGCTAAACACTCTTGCCCAGATTCCCATACCTGAAGCAAAGATCAGCCTTGAATCTAGCACAAACTCTACTGCAGGATTGGGAGTGTTATCCATATTAGGCAGGAGTTTTTTACTTCCAATGGACACCAGAGGAATTTCATTTTTAAAATTTTATTTTACTTTTCTTCTTTTTTTACTGATTTGTTTCCTTTTCCTTTTCCAATATCTGTCTTTTACCTATATTTTTGTTCTAATCTCTTCACCTTCTTTACCCTGTTTCTCTATTTATTTACCTAGACTTAATCATATTTTCATATGAATGAAGTTTCCCTAATTTTTCTGGTCAATTTCAATAATCCCTTCCTTATTACTTCATTCTTTTTCTTCTGCCCTCTTCACTAGTTTTCCAGATGTTGTCTGGTCATTCTTCATCCTCCAGCCTGACTTCTACTTTATTTCTTTTTAGTTATCTCTGTTCTATCATCTATGCTTCTTAAAATTTTCCATCACAGGTTAAAGCCATTCTACCAAGGGAAAACACCTTGCACAAGCTCCCAATTTGCAATCAGTTCTGTTATGTAACTGTAGATATTGCTTCTACGGTTAAGGGTACAAATTAACATGCAGTTACCACAGTGGCTATGGCCAATTATACTACATCAGCTAGGATGTTATATCTGTTTTAATCAGTTGTTCTCACTTTTGTAACAACACTGGAAAGTTCTGAGCTAGTAACCTTGAAAATCTCAGCGCCAAAACACCGGGACCTGAGCCAAGCAGATACCAAAGTCTCACTTTTCATTCATTTGAAAGGTAGGATCTTGGGACACACAGAAACTGCGAACCTCATAAGCATAGAAGACATTCCTGAAAACAATACTTACCTAGAGAGGCCTTGAGATTAATGATAAAGTTACTACAAAATCTTTTTTTTTTTTTTTTTTTTTTTTTTTTTTTTTACTGGGGATTGAACTCAGGCCCTTGTGTTTGCCAGGAGAGCACTTATTCTACTGAGCCATCTCCCCAGCCTCACTACAAAATCTTATAACTATCAGCACAGAAAACAAAATAAAAACTTTTTAAATAGAAAATTACAAGAAGAAGCAGAAGCAAAATGTAATCTCAGACCTCTTGCCCAAACAGAATAAGTCCAAGAGTCAATGAAATGAAGGAAGGATACACACTTAACATTTCTGAAATGATAACAACTGAAATAAAGAAATAAATTCATAAACCTATAGAGGAAATCAGATCAGAAATAATCTCTCAGGTAAAAAAATACTAACATTCATAAAGGAATTGCTAAGCAAATCTAGAGATATAGAAAAGATTGGAGAATAATAGGAAAAGGATGGAAACCATAAATGATAAATATAACAAAGAAATTGAATGCATGAAGTGGATTCAAATACATAGTCTATTCAAAATTATTCCATTTAAAAATCATTTGAGGGCTGGCCAGATAGCTCAGGGGACTAAAGCACCTACGTAAGCAGAGCACAGCAGCTGGGGTTGGATCTCAGGTGTGCCATGCTGGCTCGGCCCCTGGGGTACTCTCAGATGGCCGTTGAGACTGGGTGTGGTGGCATGCTCCTGTAATCCAAGCACTTGGGAGGCTGAAAACAGGAGAATCACTATGAGTCCAATCTGTGTAGTAGACCCTGTAGACTCTGTACTAAATACATTTTAAAAAGAAAGAAAAAAATTTCTTTGAAATCTGGCTAAGCCACTTGAACAAAACTGGATAGACTATCAGACCTTGAAGATAGGATTGTGGCTAATAATAATGAAAGAAAAGATCAATTAAAACCTAAAAATAAGCCAGTCATGGTGGTGGACACCTGTAATGCTAGCACTTGGGAGTCTGAAGCAGGAGGATGATTGTGAGTTTGAGACCAGCCTGGTCTACAAACTAAACTCAAGTCCAGCCTGAACTGCATAGGGAGACCTTGTCTCAAAAAGACGAATAAATAAATAAGCCCAAAATAATAAATGATCAGGCAGTAAAAATTCAACAGATGCAAGATGATATAGAGAAAAATGATGTAAAATAATTGATGAAAAAATAATATATGAATAATTGGTGTCAATGAGAAAGCAAGAGTCAACATAAATAACATAAACAAGTATTTGTGCAAGCAATAGCAGAAAATTTCTCAAGCACAGCGAAAGAATCTGACATACAGTAAGTGAGGGATATAAAACTCCAGCTAGCCATAACTAATGTAAATCTATACCCACAATTAAGATTCTACAAATTCAGCACAAAAACAGAACATTAAAATCTGTTAGAGAGGAGAAGTAGATCACCTATAAAGGAAATCACATCAGAATTACAGCAGACTTCTCAATCGCTCATCAGATCAAAGAAGAGCTTGGCGTGAAAGATTTCAATTCCTGTGATAAAACAACTTCCAACCAAGACTGATGTACCCTCCAAAACTATCTTTCAAAATTAATGTAGTAATAATATACTTCCATGACAAAGAACAACTGAAGAAATTCATGACCATTAAACAAACACTACAAAAGATTCAGAAAGTTATTCTAGTCAGAGATAAAATGACCACAATTCTAAGAATAAAAGAAATAAACCGCTGATGAGGGGAAGGAATTACAGAGGGGAAAGGCAAGGAACCCCAACAATGGAAAAGAATTTGACAAACATAAGTCAGTATATATCATTATAGCCATTAATATAAATGGTCTCAATTAACCAATCACCAGTAATTAAAAAAGTTAAAGTTATGGGGCCAGGGAGATGGCTCAGTGGAATAAGCGCTTCCCTGGCAAGCAAAAGAGCCTGAGTTCAATCCCTGCTTCCGCCAAAAAAAAAAAAAAAAGTTAAAGTTTTGGCACAGACATAGAGAAATTTGTAAATAATTGTTTTATAATGTGCAATCTATTATTAATCTCATGTTGTGTATTCATTTCAGAAATATTTTCTAAAATTCACTGTCTGCATCTTATATCTTTCGTATTTTAATATTTGTTTGCAATTTTTAATTTACTATATAATTATTACTGATTTAAAATAAAGTTAATAATGAGTTAAAATAAAAAATAGTGATAGAAAAGGAATTTCCAAGCCATAGTGAAAAGACAAGGGTTCATTAAGCTCCCTGAGTTGAGGAGACATAGCCAAGAATCGAGGCAATCAAGCCTGCCAGAATTTGTAACATACAGAAGCAGAAAGGTGAAAGAATGACCAAGATATGAGAAAGATCCCAATCAAGTATTGGGAAAAACAAACCTAGTAGACAGATGCCATGAATAATGACATGGGAAATGAGAAATAAACACTCCAGCCCACATAAAGGATGTAGGAAATTAGCTCATCAATGCCAATAATAGTGTAGAACCTGTTTCCTAGAACACTGGACACAACACAGAAAATAACAAACTGTTTCCAAGTAACTTAAATGTATTTCAGAGGAAAATCTCATGATTCCAAAAATACTTAGCATACAAGAAAGTCAAATGCACAATGTTTACTATCCAATCAAATATCTCTAGATCAGACAAATGCTAATTTATTTACACTACTTATTTCTCTCTTAGTTTATTGAAACAAAAACTTGTTATATTATTTGTTTGTTTATTTTTTCTTTCTTTTTTTTGTATTTTAGGACAGAGTGTACATGGTGTACAGTGTCTCACTGTGTAGATCAGACTCATAGTGATCCTCCTGTTTACAGCCTCCCAAGAGTAGGATTACAGGTGTGTGCCACCACACCCAGTCTTGTATGTTTCTTTATTTCCTATTTTTTTAAGTTTTAATTTTTTTGGTAACTGGAACTGAACTCTGGACCTTGCACTTGGCATGCAGGTGCTTTTGCTGCTTGGCCCTGTTTCTTATTTATAAGAGAGAACACTAAATATTCTGAAAATAATGATAAAGTGTACTAACCATTGTTATTCCCTTAGTATTTTGTTAGGAATTTTTATTTTTAAATAAAAACAAAAATATAGTATAAAATTAGGAGTATATTAAACAAAACATTAGAGCAAAAATAGATATTAGAAATAACCAGTAAGGATAAGAAGACAGCTATCCTAACTATATTCTAGGGATCAAACTATTTAAGTGAATTACATGTGTTCAGGTGACACATAGAGGGAATAGGAAAGAATAAAATTTAATTTATACAGCTTAAAGCCACATTATTGAAAATGAAAAAAATATACTGCAAAGAGTAAGGAGTAGATTGGATATTGTAGAAGAAAATGTTACTTAATATGAAGACATAGTCGTAAGACCAAATCCTAGATACACATGAATCACCAAAGTTGAATCACGAAGTTATAAAAATAGAATAACCCAATATCAGTTAATGAAATTGAAAATGTAATCAGAAACCTACCCAAAAAGAAAGGCCCAGGACCTGATAGATCCACAGCTGAACTGTTCTCAAACTCGTCAATGAAACTGAAATAGAAGCAATTCTCCAATTCATTTCTGGAGGCAAATATTACTCTAATACCAAAACCAGAGGAAAAGCTAACTAAAAAGGAGAACTATAGGACTATCTCCCTAATGAGCATAAGTGCAAAACAAATACTAAATAAAATACAATCAAAGAGAATGCAGTAAATCATCAGGAAGATTATACATCACAACCAAGTGGGATTCATCCCAGGCATTCAGAGATGATTCAATATATGCAAATCCACAAATGTAATATACCACTAAATGGAGCCAAAAACAAAAATCACAGTGTCATCTCAAAAGATACTGAAAAAGCCTTTGGCAAAGCCCATCACTCACTCATAGAAACCCTACAGAAAATCAGAATAGATGGCCTATTCTTCAATCTGATAAAAGCCATGTATGAGAAATCAACACTCAATAGCATTCTAAATGAAGAAAAACTGAAAGATTTTACTCTAGAATCAGACAAGGATGTTCACCATCATTGTTCTTATGCAATAAATTTCTGAAAATGTTAGCTAGAGCAATTAGAAAGGAGTTGGAAGTAAAAGGAATAAGAAGTGGAAAGGAAGATGTGAAATTATCATTTACTGTTGACATGATACTCCAAGTAGAAGACACCCAATACTCAGTGAAGCTCATAGATTTAATAACTAAATTCAATAGAAAGATACAAAAATGAACACTCAAAAATCAATAGGAAACAGATAAGTATTTGCAGGAATTGGAGTTATAATTAGCGTTTGGCTTGAAAGGAGAAAATATTTGGATTTCTATGGTAATTGCTCTACTATGAATTATACCTGTGTTAAAAGTTGTTGAAATGCACCTAATACGATATTTTAACATAGGTTTAAGTAAAATACTCCTTAAATCAGAGAAAAACATGTGGAAAAGGTTATTTCTATGATGATGTAAAAAAGTTATTTATCTCAACAATGATATTCTTGTTAAAACATTAGAATTGTTATATTGGGATTTATATTAATAGTCATGGATGCAAAAATGTAATTTTTAGCAGTATTATTTAATTCTTCATTTGTAATCTAAAATGTTTGCTGCAATTTCTATGATGAAAATTTTTTATGATGAAAGTATAAGGATTTATTAATTTTTAATGTATTTTGTACAGGATCTCACTAAGCAGCTTGTACTCATGGGCATCCTCCTGCTTTCAGCCTCCACAGCACTGGGACTCCAGCCTGAACCACTATGCCCAGACTCTGGCCTGCTAAGCCCACCCAGGAGGTGTGGCTGGCACAGCATGTGTGCTGGGGATTGAACTGAGGTACCTGTGCTTGCCTAAGCTTCCCTAAGAAGACACTTTAGTCTGCTGAGCTATCTCACCAGCCTACAGTTTTATTTTAGAACAATCATACATACTTTTATCATATATATTGTAGCTTTTTCCTTTTATAATCTGTAAAAGGTTAATGACTGACAGAAAAGTGATAAAACAGCTTGCATTTAAGTAGTGTATATTGATACTCTTCTGTGTATATACATACATATATGCATATATTTGTAAATTTATTATAGATTTTGTAATATGCTTGGATCATGTTGATTCCAAACATACATTTTTAAAATTCACAGGGTTTCCTACAACAAAAAATTGAGAAAGTATAAATTCATAACCCAGAATTTCTAAGACCTGAGAACCTCTAAACTATGCAAAATATGCCCAAATTGTGCTAGGAATCCTTTGGTTCTGTCTTTGCACCTGCATCTTAGCTGCCTTCTTAAAAAACAGAGTCCAGTCTCAACTTACAGTTTCCCAGAATCAGTACACATGAATGGCCCAAAGGAAAGGCAATTGCAGCAGCCTGATCCCTTAAAATAATCAGGCTGTCACCAATTCAAAGCTCAAAGTTTGAACAAAAACAGAGAATAAGAAAATAGTATATGGTAATAGGAAGGCAACTCCAGTTTGCAAGGATTTTATGTGGGCTATGGTGCTCACATCTCTGGACCCTCTGAAATTGTGCTGCATTCTCTTTGGATGTTTTCACAGGGAGAAGATGGGCAGGTGATTGTTGTCAGGGACACAATAAAGGGTATGAATATGAACATAAAGTTGATGCAAACAAGATGTTTGTATTATCTAATTTAAAGCTTAAGATGTATTTCTTATGGATTGTCATTTCAGACATCAAAATACAAGTTTAAAACTAACATATTTAAAAGCTAAAACAATAGATTAGAATTATAGATGACACTATCTTTGTAAGTCTCTAAAGAAAAATGGAGTGAGAAAAATTGTCTATCTTTAGAGTATAAAGTGTGCTGAGGATTGTAGACATTCAAAAGTTAAAATTATTGATTATTATCCAGATAATATTATTTATTCTTATAACTTATGGTTAGCAACAAATCTGGGAAATATATGGATATCAACAGAGATACGAGTAATATGCAAAGCAGAACAATTCTTCAGGTTGCAACAACAGTGAGAACTTGATGAAATAAAGAGATTTTTTGTGTCTTCACTGAGACTGAGAAGTTTGCCAGTGATATAAGTCCATTTACTATATAACCACTAACCATTTCCACATATACAATTGTTTTAAATGTGGCCCGTATAATACCACCCATTGTCTATGAAATAGTGTACTAATTTTTAGAGTTTCTGATGATGTTTTGGTAATCCATTAATTTAAAATTATATATATATATAGATATTATAATATGCAAAATTAATGAAATTTGAAAGCATTCTTTTCTTTCAAAAATATTCTCCCTTTGAAAATATTCTCTGTCCTGGTACCATGCTGAACAAGGAAATTTCAAGAATTTATAATGATTCACTTTATGATTTTCATCAGGAAAATCTTCCCCTTTCTTTGCCCAAGAGAAAGCTTCATTCAGACTCTGTAGGCTGTACATATAGTGTCCTGGAGCCTTTTGTGGATAAAGGATGCATTGTGGTTTTCTATGTTAACATGCAGACAAAGAAATATTTACTTTGGATTGTTTTATTATTTTTATCAACATATTTCAATCTGGCAACATGAGTTCTGAGCAAGTAATACTACAACATTTAAAGAATTTGTCATTTCATGATCACTGATAACAGTTAGTAAAATAACAACAATGTACTGAATTAGTAAGATACTTTCCAAAACTGACAGCTATTCTGGGAATATGGGCTGGTGGTATTGTTTAGTGGTATAATTGCTTACCACATGGGAAACTCCAGGTTCAAACTCCTTCACTACTAAAATAAATCAGCAAATAAAGCAAATAAACTGGGACCTGAAGATATGATACAGTCTTGACATAAAATAGTGAAGCATAGTATTATTAAAATAAAATAATAATTGTTTTGCTTTTTCTTCATAATAAACACAGAAGTGTAAGACAGGGTATTAGAACTCCCACTTGAAATGTGCATGGAGCACATAGCACATCACAAGAAGGAGACTACAACTTCAGATCTTTCATGCAGAACTTGGTGATAAGCTCTTGAATTCATGCCGTGGAGCATCATGTTTCTGTGATGTTTATACAGAAGACAGATTATGTATAGAAAGCAGATCAGGAGTGCAATAAAGGACCGGCAGGCCATTTGAAAGTTGTATAATTTCCCTCAATTTGGTCTTCACATTCACACCTCAACACTTTTAGCTCAAATGTATCACACCATCTGTGTTTCTAACTGCAAGATAGAAAAAAAACCTCTACCATTCTCAACAATAAAAGCAAAGGAAAGAGAAAGATAGAAACAGACTAACTGGAACAATCCAGTATGTTTAGGCTAGTAGCAATCAAGGTGTTAAATTGAGTGGTGATTGTCCAAGCCTCAAGTCTAATTTTTCTCCATTATATTAACCTTGATCAGTCAGTTAAATATTGTTGTATTACAATTCTAAAACATAGCAACTATAGAGATGGTCAAAGTAGAGAGATGTGAATGAGCTGAATATTTTGTCTCTTGCCAAAGGCAATACAGTTTCTCAGGATCATAAAGCACTGGAAAGCTTTCCAAAACCAGATTCTGGCCTTGCTTGTGCTCTAATAATAAATATATCAAGTCTGGAGGGGAGGTATGCCAACCCTAGTATTCTTGGTTTTGATTCTGTATTTTTCTGAGCTGAAGTTCTAACAGCAACTGAATTGTAGTTGTGCACTAAGAAATTTCTTTCTGTTAAGTTTTATGATCAATTTGAAACAGAAATGGGTCACAACACTATGTTAAATATTTAATTTAATGCAATTTCTATAGAAAATACTATTTTTTCTAAAATAGTTCAAAATATCTCCTATTTCTATACTTTATAATACTTTTGCAGCCTGCAATCTTTCATGGATGACATTGGAGTGGAAGTTGAATTTTTATTTGCTAACATGTAAATGAAAACAAATTATCTTTTATGGTTTTGGACATTGTCACCTTGTCTGGGCTGCACCTAATTTGATTGCATCAAGTTTTAATGTCAGCAAGTAAATTTTTAAAACTCGATGCATAGGTCATGCAAAATAAGTCTAAATTGATAGATGGATTTTAGTGATCTTGAAATGTACTAAATGATGCACATTCATTTAATAAAATCATTAGATTTGCACAGAAATGCTTAAAAGAACTCATCTGCAAAATATTTAGGTTTTTCTATTGGGAACTTCAAAATTTTCCTAGAACCTCCTAAGAAAGCTAATTTTCTTTAGTGCTGGTTGTGGCAACTAGTATTTTCACATATTTTTATTGTTTATAAGCCATAACCACAGTCAGCCACACATACAACCAATATGCAAAAGATATTTGGTTTCTTAAAAGTAAAACCGAAGGTGCGGCTGGGAGATTACTCCGTAGAATAAGAGCTTGCCTGGGAAGCGCAAGGGCTTGAGTTCAACCCCTGGTTCCGCATTAAAAAAAAAAAAAAGGAACAAAATGTGAATTATTATTCTGTGGTTTTCAAAGAATGTATTTTTTTTTGGTATTTTTAAAAATTAATTTTATTGAGGAACAGCAACAAGAGAGTGTCAAAACTGATTAGTAGGACAGTTTCAATAATTAATACATTGCATATTGTCCTTGTAGTATTTATTCTAACTACAAAATGCAGACATGGTATCCTGTCCAAATGCTATTAGTACAAATATTTATTCACATTGAATTAAGAGAAAGTAGCTGTATATATATCTTAACTAATAGTCCTTCATTTGTATCCCCTTTTATTTGTTTAGTTTTGTCAGATATGGGTATTCCCTTGCAATTTAAATATTGTAGGCACATGAATTCAGCAAAAAAATCCAATATAGTCTAGTAGTCCATAACAGTAGTGGGTTATCCATAGGACTGGCAATGTCAGAAGCTGTTGACTTGAGCTTTTTACAGCTCAGCATATTAATATAGTTTTACTTTTTATACCCTGTTTTTATACTTTTCTGCTGGATGGTTAAGACCAAGATAAAGCAAGACCTATATAACAAGAAATGTGACTTTTGTATATGCCACAGTCAGTCAAATCCCCTCAGGACTTACCCTGAAACCCTGTACTACAGTCTGTAGATCCTTTGTCAGTGTCAGCCATGTGGATGAGTCATGGCTAGAGATTCAAATCTCCTTCGTTCCCACTTAGGCTTCTTAGCTCTTAATTTGCATCAGGAATGTCACTCCTGCTTACGTTTTTAATAAAGCCTGACATACCTATGATACTATGCCTCAAAAATGTGTTATTCAAGTAAGCTCTACAATAATTAATTCTGCTTGATTTATCAGCTTACAAGTTACTTAAAATTTGTATGGTTTGCTCCATTTATGATTTGGTGTGTTTATTTTAATACTGAATTTTGAAGAGCGTTCAATGCCATGATTTTTGATGCTTCATTAGTCTAATTATATCTGTTTTAATATTCCTATGTTCCACTTCCCTAAATATTGAATTTGGTATCAGCATTGACCACAGATTCTTTGTTTGGTAGTTTGGTTCAGAATTCTGCTTCACTTTACTGTAGGCAGATAGAAATGAGCAGTGGTACAAGAAGATGTTATGGTGAAGTCCCAAGGGATTAGTGAGAAAGAACAGGAGGTATGTGGGCCTTGACACAATGATAACCAACCACGAACCATCACAGAAGAAGATACACAGGCATGGGTCTGCTCTGGTATGTGGGCAGTGACCTGCTCCAATGTACTAAAGTAACCCCACTTTATTTTTATTTATACTCATGTATGCCAGTAAGTATAGTATGTTTAAATAAATGCAGCATTTGTATCCTTGAAAAGTTATTTTTTCCAACACTATTAAGATGTATCATGCATTTTAATTGCTTTAGTGATAAAGAAAATATATGATTACCATAATACATAGCAAAAC
>NW_004524588.1:525354-554574 GCF_000260255.1 Octodon degus
TTTTTTTTTTTTTTTTGTATTTTAGGGAAGGTCTACAGGGTGTTCAGCTTCTCACTACTAGATCAGACTTGCAGTGATCTACCTATTTACAGCCTCTCAAGTGCTGGGATTACAGGCTCATGCCTCCAGGCCCAGTCTCAACTGCCGTCAGTTTCAACGCACTCGGGCAGCAGCAGCCAACATGACAGGCCCAGGAATCAAACCCCTGGCCCCTGGCCCCTGTGCCTGCTTGCACTTTAATCAGCTGAGCTATTTGGCTGGCCCAACAAGTCTATTCTTAATTGACCAAAAGAAAAAAACAACCAAAGATGGCCTTCCAAAGCTGGATGTAAAACAAATTATAGTACGTGAAATAATACTCAGGTACACAAAGCATCAATGTCACCCAAAGATGAGTACGGGGGCAATTTTCAAATTATGTCCCATAGGACCTATTTAAGAGTTTATGTACTGTTTTTGTTACTTAACATATTCTTGTTAATACATGATACTTTTCCTTTTATGTTAGTCACAAATATTTCACTTACCAAGATGACAGCCATCACCGCAAAGAGCATTTTGAACCATCAGAACAATATGTTACACAGCTAATTATCAAAAAAGTTTTGAAAATGACTGAAAAATGTGAAATAATCATTACAGATATTTGTATGCAGATGATATAATTATACAGATGATATAATTTTCTGTCTACAAGACTAGACAATGAATTTGAGATACAAATCATGTGATAGTCTAGCAAACAGCTGGTGTTTAATTTAGCTTCCAAAATATACATGGAAAATATATTCATAATGTTATTTTTCAGCATATAAATGAATGATTAAACTATGTCAGGAAAATAAAATCTATACAAAATGCAAACCAAACAATTTAAACAGATTTGTTTATGAAAATAAGTCTGAATTAAGGTTTCTTTACTTGTAAAAATCTACATAATTCTATTATTTGGAAGATGTAGTGACATTGAATACAGTGCAGAGATTCTTGCATCCCCCTTTACCTCTCTTCAACCCAATTTATTTTAAATTTTTGCCTGTTTTATAAATTAAGTTAAAAAATGTTTGCCTTACATTTCTGCCTTTCAGTCACTATTAGTAACATAAAACATGACAGAAGTTCCTATTAATTATGGGTTGGCCTTTCATAAGTAAATCAAGATTTCTGTGACAATCTGGATGTGTTCCACCCTTGTTAACTAAGGACATATAACCACACAAAGAATAACAACAACACATTTCCGAAGAGACATTTAGTAAGAATTCTATGATTTTTATTTCTTATGCATTAAAATTAAAATTGATTGTGATATCATGGTAAACATTGTATCAGAGAATACAATATATTTTCCGGTATGAATTATACATTCTTAATGATGATAAAAATGTTCACAGAATTCCTGCACTTGAAACCAATAAGAGAGATAAAAATTGGAATAGAGGAGGATCAAAATTCTGAGGAATTAAATAAAAACTTTTACAATTTGAATTTTGTACATAGAATGATAGATTGTGTATACATACATTTATATATACTGTTTAATTTTGCATATATATTTGACATGCAATTTGACATAAATACAGCCAATGGTGCAAAATATTTGTGAAGTACTCCATCCAAAATTACTCTTCTAGAATTCAAAATGTTACATGAAAGATATTGGAAAGTATGAATTTATAAATACAAATGCATTTGTGAACTGATTTTCCTGTAGAATATGCAAGATGTTCTTCTAAATGACCCATGGAGTCAAATATTGCAGAACTTTGAACGTGCACTTCAGCCACCTCAGCAATAAAAATGTCTTACCACAGTTTACTATTTCCCAGAACAGGACTCATACATAGTCAGAATCAAAAGGCAGTCTACTAACTTGAAAAAACAACATGATCAGGTTTTTCTAGCAACTTCAATTTCACTTGTTCCAGAAGAAAATAGCAATGTAGTGTATAGTAGGTTAGAGGCAATCCCTGCTTGCAAGGGTATCATATACAACATACAGATAGCTAGCATCATGGAATTGATTGGCAGTAAGCTCTTTCACCTTCAGATGCTTTCACAGGGAGAAGATGAGCAGGAGGGAAGTTTCCAGGGCCAAGAAGGTCACAGGTATAGACGTGAACATAGCGTTGTTGCCTGAGATATACACATTACCTGCACCTAAACTTTATAACTTCCTTTTTACTCCTGTTATTTGGTTGACATGTGTTTCTCATTAAAATGTCTCAAAAAGCCTAGAAAAGACATTTACAGTATAATTTTAAAGAAATTATGGAAATGAAAAATTTCATTGGGAGAAAAAACTCTATTTCAAACAGAAACTCAGTGGATTGAAGTGATGTATGTGTGAAAATAAGCTTGAATTTAGAATTCCTCATTTCTAAAAAATACAAGATTATACAATAAGGAAGATACATTTTGTTCTTTTTTAAACTCCTTGTTAACTTTATTAAAAATCAATAATATTTATATAGCAAATTAAAAATTATGGACAAATATTGAAATGTGAAAGATGTACATAGGATGAATTTTAGAAAGATATTTCTGAAATAAATAAATAATATGACAATAATAAATTGCACATTGTAAAACATTATATTTACAATCTTGAATATAACAATAAAAATTGTCTAAAACACAAAGAAGAAAGCGTTTACAGATTAGTAATATAATAGTTCACTCTGTACCAAAATCAAGAAACTTATATTTATATAATTAGAATTCTCAAATTAGAATGGGGTAGGCAATAAATATTTAAAATTTAAAATTTCTGAATTTAGTTAAAATTGTTGCACAACATTTCCAAGAAAAATGAACCTTTTGCTCAAGAAATCTGAATACACAAAAATGAAATTATCCAAAACTAATTGTAAAGAAAAAATCATTAAAGCATATACATAGAAAAAATGTTAGTTATGGAAGACAAAATTAAGTAGTGTCTTATTCCACATTAGAAAAAAAAGAGCAAGTGGGTAAGAAACTAGACGTTTTTGCAAAGGACTGAGAAAAAAGATCTGTCCTCACTGAATTTTATATTCAGCAAACATACGCTTACAAACTAAAGGTGAAACATTTTCCAGTTATACAAACTTGAAATATTCTAATACCTCCAAACATAGCACATAGAAAGTAACAAAGACCATAATCCAGAAGGCAAGAGAAGGTCCTGGATGGTCCTGGATAAAGAACAAAGAGCTCTCAAAATGATAGCTATAGAGGACTATGTAAAATATAATTATATTAAATGAACCCATTTAAAAAGTCATTGAAAATTTCCACAAAACAATATCAATCTTACACTATATACATATTTTTCGTGTGTGTGTGTGTGTGTGTGTGTGTGTGCGCGTGTGCAAAAGAAAAGGAAGAACTAATATAAAGTCAGTGGAGAATGGAATATACTTTTTGAAATTTCTAATACTAGGAGAAAATATACCATGTCTTAGAAGAAGATTATAAGTCAAAGAAACAGTGTAAGTCATAAAACAAAAATTAAATTTAAATAATATTAAAAAATTAAATATTAATTCAAAATGAAATTAAATATTTCAAAATAACATTCAAAATTAAAAATAAATCGCGAGTCTAACTAAGAGGCCAGAATGTAGTGTGTCATATGTATGAATCTGTGATCAATTCAGAGTATTCACATAGTATTTGATTAGGCTAATATATACATAATATCCACTAAGCAAAAATTTTCATGATAGTGACGAATTACTAAGAATAAAGCATAACAAAAGTACTGGAATGTCAAATATATGACCAGTACTTCTAACAGTTTGGGGATAGGATGTCGCACAAAGTTCTAGTATGTGGTAGACATGGACAGTGTCCGTGACACTTACTGGTGGCCAGGTGTCACTTGTGTGACTGAGCCACTTCTATTTCCTAGATACATAGCCTGTAGACCCAGACAAAATCGTGACTCATAGGGTTCAGGAGAAGTCCATTTGTAGAGTGTGCTGATGGAAATATTTTGCTACTGTATACAAAAGAATAATTGAAAGACTGCTGTTGTGTACCTCCTTTTGTCCTGTGTTTAATTGTTTTCCCTATTTGGTGGTTTCTTTCCATTCTCATTCATGGAGTTGTGGTCATTTTGATCCCTCTCTAGAATATCTTTTAGTAGTTTGTGTAGGGTTGGCTTTGTTATCATGAAATTCTTTAGTTGTTCTTTGTCGTGGAAGTATTTCACTTCTCCATTAAACTCGAAAGAGTTTTGCAGGGTATATTGGTCTGGGTTGGAATTAATTTTCTTTCACAACTTGTAGTACTCTGCTCCAAGCTCTTCTTGACTTGATGGTTTATGAAGAGAAATCTGTCATTATTCTTATGGGTTTTCCTTTAAATGTGATCTTTATTTTTCTATAGAAGCTTTTAGTATACTATTCCTATGCTGAATTTCTAGGATCTTGATTATTACATGTCTGGGTATGTTTTTAATTGGGTTGATGCTATTTGGAGGTCTATAAGCTTCAGTTATGAATATCAGATTGTTTCTCCATATTTGAGAAGTTTTCTGCTATTACTTCTGCCCATATTCTTTTTATATCATTTGTATTTACTCCTTCTTTCTCATTGATACCTATAAGTCTTATGTTGTTCATCTTTGCATCAAGCAGATGTTAAATTATTTTTTCCTACATGCTAGTTGTTTTTAAGAAATCTTTTCTTTGCTTCTCACTAGCTGCAATGGTGTCTTCAAGGTCCGAAAGTCTATTTTCACTTTCATTCAAATGGTTTTGCCAGCTTGTGATTGAGGTTTTAATTTTCTGTATGCCACTTTGAATCTGCTTCATGCATTCTATTTCTTTCCTATATTGCTCATTCAAGGATTCCATAATTTTTATATTCTCCTTCAGTTTTTTATTAGTGTCTTCTTTAGAAGTACTTAATACTTCTTTCATTATATTTATCATTTCTTTTACTTCAGAAATTATTTCTGATCTGATTTACTCTAAAGCTTTCTGCAGTTGTTTCTTTACTTCCAAAGCTATTATTTCAGAGATTTCAGGTGTGTGATTTCCAATTTCTTCTATGCTATTGTCTCCTGCATTAGCTCTATGTGGGCTCAGGGTATGAGAATGTATTTTGCTCCTTCTCTTTGTCTTTTTTTTTTTTTTTACAGCACTGTCTTCTGACCTTTGGTGTAGAGCTGTGGTAGTTATTACTTTAACACCAAGCCCAGATCTACCAAGTTCAAACTCATATGGGTAGGTATGGCTTATGCCTGGCTCCTGTGCTCCACTTCTTCCCGCTGTAGCCATTGGAAGTGTACCTTCTGTGCCATTCTGGCAAGAAGTTCTGCTCCTGGATCAGCAGGTGGGTCTTGCCTCTAGCCCCTTTGCAGGGAGTTCTGCTGCATGGTTCCACACTTGGCCTTTGTGATGGAGGAAGTTCCAAACACCTGCCTGGCCTGTGCACTGACTAGAGTAAGGATCCAGAGAGCTCCAGGTGGTCCCACACTCATAGCCCAGGCCTGCAGATGGCTGGAGGGATGATCCAGTGGGCCCTGGCAGTACCACACACTAGCTAAGTCTACGCACTGGCTGGAGTGAGGATCCAGAGGGCCCTGGGTGATCCTACACACTATCATAAGGAAGATTTTACAGTACTTGACATATTTCCTTATGTTATCTCACTTCTTGCCCTTATTTATTTTATATTTTTCACCTATTTTGTAAATTCATTTTTTGAAAAATTTACCTTTCATTTCTGCTGCACAATCACTATGAATAGCATAAACATAATGGAAGTTCATGTTGATCATATATACAGACCACTCAAAAATTACTCTGTTTGTGTTCCTGTATGCTTTCCACTCTTGTAAAATAGAGACAATGATAGGAAGCATTAGAAAAACAATTTCCATACGTGCTATTCCATTGAAAGGTGGTCGTAACCATAATTTGTGAATCTCATGTATTAAAATTAAAATGGACTGTAGTTCTTACTTTAAAAATAAATAGAATATGATACACTTCCAAATGTGAATAACATATTTCTAATAATAAGATTTTCCAACAATTCTTCTTAAGTTGAAGGTAATAATATTTATAAGAAATTGGAGGGCCGGGGAGATGGCTTAAGGGCCAGGGAGGTGGCTCAGTGGAATAAGCACTTCCCTGGCAAGTGCAAGGACCTGAGTTCAATCACCAGTTCCGAAAAAAAAAAAAAAAAAAAAAGAAAGAAAAAAAATTGGAATGAAGCAGATTCATGAATCTGAGAAAGTTTTTTAAATTCATAAACTATGTCATTTTTTCAAAGCAGAATTTAGGGGATGGGAGTTTAGCTAAGTGATAAAGTGCTTACCCAGTAAGTGCAAGACCTGAGTTTGATTCTTAGCAGAAAAAAAAAAGAAAGAAAGAAAGAAAGAAAAAAATCCATCAATCTAATGTGTTTGGTTTCCAATAGTTTTTGCTTTATATTTCATTTTTATTTGGTGTTTTGGGTACATCTCTTACATTGAAAACTTATGTTCATGTGTATAAGATTATAAAATTCTATTTTCAATGTAAATTTTAAATTGTACATATATAATTTGTACATACCTCTGTATGTTGCCAGTTTTCACTTTTTAAAATCTCAGTAAAACTAATAAATCATTAAAAATTCATTTTAACGGTTACTATAACTATTTCCTACTTGTAGAGAGCCTGTTCTGATACTTTTCTCTGTTAAGCATATTATTATGAAGAGGTAAATATGTAGTGCAAAGATTGCAATTTGTTTGGGTAGTGGTCATTCCAAAACTACTTTGATTTGATGCTTAAAGCTCTCACAAAAAGCAGAATATTTGGAAATCACACATTAGAAAATACAGTAAGTTCAGAGGAACTGATTTGCTGCTATGAAGTTGATATTCCTCATGATCTATTGACGTGAGGATTCCTTATCTTTGGGCCTGAACCACATCCGCCTCACTACTAAAAGAGAGGTCTGTCTCAGCTTACTGTTTCCCAGAATTAGGACAAAAGGGTGACTAGAATTGAAAGTAATTGCAAGCGTCATATCATACAAGATGGCAAAACTCATATCCAGGAATTCAAAACTTGCAGCTTGTATGATAAGGGACAGGAAAAAAACAATATTAAATAGGAGAGAGGCAAATCCAATTTGTAAGGCTTTTATATGAGCTGTGATACTGGCATCTGTGCATCCTGTTGTAATATGCTGCAGTTTCTTAAGGTGTTTCCACATGGAGAAGATGAGAAGAAGAAAATTTATCATTGACAAAGTAAGTGGTAAAACTGTGAATATACAGTTTATGAATATGAGAGATTTAAAAAAGTGTCCAAAGTTCCTCATTCTGGAATTGTTAGATATATTATTTTTATATACATCACTCCATTCATCCATGTATTTGCTTGACAGCACAATATTTAAAAACAAAAAGAACAGAGACAGTAACAGAATCTGTGAAACCACTTTTTTAACTCTCCACTGTAGGTAAAGAAAGATAGAGCTAGAAAAATTGGCTACCTTAAGAAAATAAAAGATACTGAGGCTAGTAGACAGCCAAAGGTTAAAATGATTAGTCACTATCCAGGTAATATTTGCCACTATTATCATGCCAATGGTAAAGAACAAAGCAGGGTAAAATACAAATATTAATGTAATCATGAGTCCTATGCAGAGTGTAACAATCCTGGAGATTGCCAAAACACTGAATATTCGATCAACTGTTGAGATGTTTCTTCTCTTAGTCCAGTCCAAAAAGTTCACCACTACTATGAATCCGTTTCCTATATATCCAATAATAATTTCCATGAAAATTATGATTGCAAATGTGTTCTTAACAACACCACTCATTGTGTGTAAGAGGACTTCTTGAATCTCCAGTGCTACTGCTGAAATAAAGTATGCATAAAGGACAAAGTGAGCAAGAATAACACCAATCAGTCAATCAATCTATCTTCATTTTCATGTAAACATGTAACAAACAGTGTTTCCCTCATCAACAACTAGAAAAGACTCCAGGCTACTCTGTAAGGCACATAGTAGCTGGAGGAAACTCTACTGATCTGCCTAGGAATATCCAAGATTTTCATGAAGGAAGCTATGGTTCAACTTTTTAGTAAGTCCTGATTTTTGCTTGATATTCTATATGTAGCTTTTGAAGAGGTATATGTCATAAATTTTCAAGAATCACATATGCACTACAGATAGATGAATATATTAATAAATTCTTTTCCAATATCTAATGAATAGATGAGTGAACAAAGAAGTAAGTGTGCCAATAACCACCAAAGAGAGGAGAGAAAACACGTATAAGAAGCTTTAGAGATGACCAAGAAAGATAGAGGTATTTATTATGAAGGGCTGACCCTATTTTCATTTTTCAGAAACAAGACTGAGCAAAGAAATGCAACTTGAAAATTTCAAAAATGCCCTACATTTAGTAAACAACAGAGTGAGAAGGTAAACCATGCTAGTATAAGGAAATTTTAAGGACAGAACTCAACAATAAAGACAAAAAGTTACCTTCACTGTAGAGGTAGAGGCAAAGATGTGATCAGGAATGAAAATACAGAAATGCAAATAACCTTGGGGTGAGGCTCTGTGGGATGTGGATCTATGGGGTGGGTGTTGGTGTTGATACTTCACAGGAGTTTAGAAAAGAAACAGAATTTGGATGGCTATAGAGGGCCACACTCACCCACAAGGAGCTCTTCCTAAACCCACCACTGCTCCTAACAACCCCTATGGAAAGACAGCTTTACCTAGAAAGGTGAGGATGAAGCCAGTGATAATTCCCCAAATTTCCCAATGATCCTTCCCCCAGAAAGCAATAGAAGTTTCTCAAGGAGGAGCAGTGTGTTTTTTTATTTCAGAATCTATCTATCTATCTATCTATCTATCTATCTATCTATCTATCTATCTATCTATCTATTTTTTTTTTTTTTTTGGAACCAAGGATTGAACTCAAGCCCTTGCGCTTGCCAGGAAAGCACTTATTTCACTGAGTCATCTTTCCATCCAGAATCAATATTTTGCTTAGATGTATTTAGAAAAGATAATGCATTTCATTTTCATACATTTTAATATTTTTATTTATGGTGCTTTATGTACCAAATACAAACAAACAGATAGGGTCAGTAGGCCATTCTCATCTCTGATGTTAAACCCTTGCCCATTAGCCTATTAATAGACATATATATTATTATTTTATCCTAACTTGATTGAGTTATGAGTCACTAGATTCAAGCAATATTACTGAAGCTACTTTCTTCTACTATGATTTTGTAGAGTTGCTTGCAAACGTATCTTTCACATTTGAAGAAAAACCGATGTGTTTTCTAATGGGAGACAGATAAGGTGATGAATCAGTGGGAACAACCAGCTTTGGGGTCCTGTGAGAGGAAGACAGCACAGACAACACAGACTCACTGGAGCTGTCACACAGATCAGAAACCGGGTAGCAGAAACAGCCTCATGAAGTGAATTCATTAAACAACATCGGAGGAGGCTCTGGATTCTCAAAATACACTAAGTCACAAAAAAGTCATCTGAAAATGTTGATTCGTGGCTTAGCCTTTGATGTAGAAAGTCAAAGTCCCTCACCCAGTTCTTAGCACTGAGCCATTGCAGAGGACCAGGGTCTATTTTCTGAGGGAAGTCAAAGTGTCCTTGATAGATGATCTCAAAAATACACTGCAGAATATCCAGGATGGGTTGATGTGGTGATTCCCTAAGACCGGTAGTCACTTATCACATAATATAGCCCAGAGTAAACACCATATATCTATACTCTCTGGAACCTTCAAGACTGGAGTCTGAATTGACAAATAGTTAAAGACCCAAAGAGATGATACGGGCCACAGCATGAAGTGGGTGTTGCTGAACAATAGGTTTACCCCTGAGATCTGACTCATGTCCATCTCAGAGTGGGTATTGTGGGTGTCTAGGTTTTTAAAATAATCCTGAAATATAGGAGAAATGGACAGATTTTTCCATGGGCAAAATTCACAAATTGCTCCCTTATTTATAGAGTAATTGGCATTATAGGAAACAAAAAGCAAGGGGAAGCCTGTGAAACCTTCCCCTCATGAAAATAATAAAAATAAATCATATTCTTAATGAAGTACATTTGAATTCCACTACCAAAAAAACTGAAAATTCAGGAAGGGATATTACTTTCCATATCTCTAACAAATTAGCATACTTAATGATATTCTACCAAAACCGGTAGGACTAAAGAATGGATGCAGATTAAAACAAATGGAATTAATGAAACTAATTAGTCAAACTAATGAAACAAAAAAAAAAAACTTTAAAAAATAAATTTAAAAAAGGCCCAGGGAGATGGCTCAGTAGAATAAATGCTTGCCTGGCAATTACAAGGGCCTGAGTTCAATCTTCGGTTCTGCCAAAAAAACAAAACAAACTAATGAAACTATTGCTCAATTCAGGTTCCAGCCTTGAAGGTTCCAGAGAGTATAGATATGTGGTGTTTCCTCTGGGCTATATTATGTGATAAGTGATTATAGGTCTTAAGGAAACACCACATCAACACATCCTGTTGGAGAAATTTAGATGTTCTACAAGATTAGCACATAGCGTCTGACCCTTTTGTATTTTGTATTGATTGGATGAATGTTTTCACCATAAGTCATTGTGAAGGAAAAGTACATAGTTTGCTTCTGTTTGCTTAGAATAATAGTATAACTTCACTCTTTAGTGTCAGGACTATATCACTTCGATTTTCAGTTTCTTAAAATAATGTGAAAAACATCATGCTTATTAGATATTACCAAATTGATTAACTAGTACATATGAACAGAAGTATCTAGTTCCTTAAATGTTAGAAACACTATAACATTCAGAAGTAAGATCTAAGAAGAAACATAAAGTCGATAAGATCCAAAACCTCTAATATATATGTCATTTATAGAAAGACAAATATCTGGTACATGTGAGGAACATCTTTTAAAAGGTAATTGTCATGTTACTCTATCGCTAGTAACTTATAAAACACAGCCTTGGAGTCGTTGCATGGAACCATTTGTGGCTTTTTCCTGAAAGCTGCTGGTTTTAAAAGTGCTCAAGGGAATAGAAGACTTTACATCTCCCCTAAGCTGTTGTGAAAACTACTTTGTTTACCTGACAGATTTAGCAAATACAGACTTCATAGAGGATTTGTAGTGAGAGAGGACTGCACTTCTCTGTCACCCCCTTTATAAGGAGATACCAAACACCTACTAGTCATATCCTCTCCAGCAAAGAAGTAATAACCTGTTTCTGTCTCAGAAACAAAATAAGAGAGTTCATTGAAATAAACCTAGGGCCCTACAAATCAGGACACCTTCTCCTGACACACAAGTCATATACTTACAAAGCCACTCACTACTGCAGAGTGACAACCGGTTGACACTAAGGATCAAGGGTTGAAACATAAATTTGCATGCTTTTTGGCCTCTCTCATGTCCCCTATTCTCTTGGTCAGGACTTTGCTTGATCGACATTTTGATTCCTTTATACAGTGCATTGGAACTCCACACAGTAAAGGTGAGATAAGAGTTTTCAAATGACTCTCAAAGAGCTAGAAAATGTTGGGCAAAGATTAGTTTTTTGTGAGTAAATCCTGACAAATGGGATATAGATAAGAGAAGAGCGCTGAGAAAATCAAGTATCATTCCTTTCACTTCCATAGACCAGTGACAGATCCAGCTGACACTGACCCTACTGGAAAAACCTTGGATGACAAGTGTCTACATGTGCTGTCTGTTATGATACCCTCAATTCACTTCGAGGTGGTTACCAGCAGACTCATGCATCCTATTGTTCTTCTTACATTTTCTCTTGGCTCCACTTATATATATCCTTTCCATTGCTTCAATGGACTTGCCTTGAAAACACATCCCATTACTCTATTCACAGACATTGGCTGAGATTTTAGAAACTCCAACTAAGATATTCACTGAAATACATAATTGTTATTTGTTCATGTCTGTGAAAGTAGAGAATGTGTTCATTTAAAAAATTATTTAGAAAGGGTATTGAAAATATATTATTATATATTATTTCATGTCATTTATTTTATTTTATTTTATTTCATTTTATTTTGACTGAACTGGGGATAGAACTCAGATCCTTGTGCTTGCAAGGGAATAAGGGAAACGTTTGTTCTACTGAGCCATCACCCTAACCCCTAAACTATTATTTTAGAAAGAAGTAATTTCTAAATATATTTTAAAGGATGATGTTTGTGTATAAGTATCTACTTCAAAATATCATTCACAACAGAATATGAACTTTAATTATATTTATTTACTTATTTATGTTTTGTCTTCTTGAGACAGGCTCTCACTATACAGATCAGGCTGGCCTTGAGCTCATTTTGTGACTGAGGCTGACCCTGGACTCATAGCAATCCTCGTACCTCAACCTCCCAAGTGCTGAGATTACAGGTATGTTCCATTCCATCTGGCTCAATATCCAGCTTTTAAAAGCTACCTTATTGTTCTAAGTGCCATTTAATTTAGCTGCTCTGATTTTGCTCCTCATTCTTGATTTGGCTGCATTAAGAATTCTCAGGAGCTATTTTCCCTAGAATTGAGGAATAGCCAGTCTTTTGGGGGTTAGTAATGCTTCTGTTCTGATAAGCCTCTAAACAAAACGTGAAATAAGAACAAAGAAATCCAAGCAATCTGCAAATATTAAGATGGATAATTTTATTGGCTCCCCAATCCTAATATATTTCACATACTATTTATTAATTTCCTCAAAACTTAACTTCAAACACTTATTGCATGGGCTGGATTTTGGCTCCTGGAAAAATGAAGATGACACAGACTATCTCTGCCTTCCTAATATCATATTTTACTGGAGAAAGTGAATGATTATGAAACACAGTTAAACTGTATACTCAAATGATCTACCTAAAGAGTTAGTCAAGAGTATATAGTAGTCAAGTTTTCATCACATTCTAAATTAGGTCTTGTAAAACTTGATTATTTAACAAGACTATATATTTCCTTCTCATAATGAACTTATCAGCAATGATTATGCCAAAACACTGTTTCTAATTTCCTCATTTTATAAAATAACACCAGATGAACGGGAAATTTCTTCTAATTGCATAGATTTCACAGATGCTTTTTATTTTGCATAGAGAAGGTCAATAAATTATATACAATAATTTTACATAATATTTAAATAGAATACTTTTGCTTTTTTCTTTTAAAAAGAAAAAAATATAAGGGACAAAGACAAAAACAAAGCAACATAAAAAATGATATGGTATTTCTAAACAGGAATAGAAAATTGACAGTGGCTGCTATACTACACATTTATATCATCAAACTTGTTACTCAGAGTACTACATATAGGCATGCAAGACCTATCAGGCAAACATTATGTCTTCCTTTCAGTAAGACATTAGAAGTAATACACATTTTTAAAAAACGAGGTGAAAGTTATGCAACAGAGATCATTCTATTGCATATTGCTGTCTTCAATGTGGTTGTTCAGATTGCAGATATTAGCATATAAAATTGGTCAAAATCAAAATCTTAAGCACTAACTACTACCTCCAAAAATTGATAGAAATTAGTAGCACAATCATATTAGCTTTTCTGTGTATATACTTACATGATAATAAGTACTGGTAAAGAAATATTAAGAATGACAAGATGAAGTGGTTGATTGGCAAATACAGGCCCAAGTGGGCTAGAAGAAAAAGTTGAGATATTTTACTGCCAATCTCAATCCAAAAGTGATTTCCCTTTACTCAAAATGTAGAAAGAAATGCTCTTTTATTGTAAATGGAAACATCACAACACTAAATAAATTCATGATCATAGTCCTTTCTTCCTCATGCTTATTAAATAAATGATCTGTTACTATGTGTAGTTTTATTGTCTACATGTTTTTTATAAAAACTATTTAGTTTTCTTCCTCATAAACAGGAAATGACAAGTTATGATATACTATGTCTATATATAAAAAAAAAGATTAAAAGGATGAGTTAGAATTTTAAGTTCCTACAATCAAAACACTGGAGGTTCAAATAAGGAAATTAACATACAATGGGGTACATAAGTCTGGTACAAATTATAATGGAAACCAGGAAGATTTTCTCAATGTAAAATGACAGTTTACATAATAGATAAATATAAATCATCAGTTGTTATGTATAGCATAATATAAAATATGTACATGAGAGACACATGAATTCATAACTCGGAAATGTTTAAGCATATTTTGCTAGACAACATGATCTGTACAATTTTTTTATTTGTTTGTTTTGTGGGACAGGGTTGCACTAGATAGTTCAGGCTGAACTTGAACTCGCTATGTAGTCCAAGCTGGTGTCAAACTCAAGACAGTCCTTCCTTTACCTTCCCAAGTGCTAGTTTCCTTAAAAATACGCTATTGTCAATCTTTCTTATGTTCAAAACATATTCATATATCCTAATAGTAAATGAGTTTAAATGATTTGTATTGGTGTATTGAAAGGAACAATTAATTAAATTTTTTACATTTTAAATCCAATTTTGCATGCTTATATCTGGTAATCTGAACAATTATTTTGAAGAAAACAATAAGTTTTAATAACCATTGTTGAATTCCTATTATTTTGTTTAGTGAAATTATTATTTTTTGTATTTTCATCTTCTTTATCCATTCTTCAGTTGATGGGTTGTTTCCAGGATTTAACTATGACAGATAGAGCTGCTATAAACATGAGTACACATATATTGCTGTGCTACAAGGATTTCAATTTTGGAAAAATACCCAAGAGGGGAATAGCTTGATTGAATGAAATCTCCAATCCTAGCTTTTGAAAGAATTTCCACATTGATTTCTGTAGTGGTTTTCCCAGTCTTCACTCCCACCAATAGTGCCAAAGAGTTCCTTTTTCTCCACAGCCTCTCCAGTATTTGTTACTGGCTGACTTCTTGATGTTAGCCATTCTTTCTGGGGTGATATGGAATCCCAGTGCTGTTTCAATTTACATTTCTTGAATTACTGATGACATTGAACATTTTTTTCATATATTTACTTGCTATTTGTATTTCTTCCTCTGAGAAGTGTATATTCATTTAAGATGGAAATTTTTGGATTGGATCTTTAAATTTGAGTGCTTGATTTTTTTAAAAAAAGTATTCTTTGTATGTTCTAGATAGAGGACCTTTATCTGATGGACAGTAGACTGTAATCTCTTCCCTACTTGTTGGTTTTCTTTTTACTCTGTTGAAGATTTACTTTAAAGTACAGAAAATTTTCAAAAAGATGAGATACCAGTTGTTGATTCTTTGAAGTATTTCCCATGGAGTTTTGTTTTTGTTCATGAACTCTCTACCTAACACTATTTTTATAAGATTTCTACCTCCATTTTCCTCCAGAAGATTTAGAGTTTTTGTTTTAATATTTAAACGTTTGATCCATTTTGGCTTCAGCCTTGTGCATGGCAATAGGAATGGGTCTAGTTTTGGCCTTTGACTGTGGAAAGCCAGTTCTTCTAGCATTATTAATTAAAGATTATTTTTTCTTCCAGGAAACATGTTTGGTCCCTTTATCAAAGATAAGGTGGCTGAGCGTGTTGTAGTTGTGTCTGCATCTTCTATTCTGTTCCACTAGTTCTCAGGTCTGTCTATGCCAGTACCATGCTGATTTTATCACAGTAGCTGTATAGTGTAATTTCAGGTCAGGGATTGTGATATCCCTTGCCTTTCCTTTATTTCCCAGGATTACTTTTGATATTCCGGGTCTCCTCTGGTTCCAAATGAATTTGAGGAAAGTTTTCTCTAGCTCTGTGAGGTATACTATAGTATTTTCAATGGGATTACATTGAGTCTGTATAGCAATTTTGGAAATATGGTCATTTTCACAATGTTGGTTCTTCCTATCCAGGATCATGGAATACTTTTCCATTTTCTCAAATCCTCTTCAATCTCCTTTCTCACAGTGCCATAATTTTCCCTGTTTAAATCTTTTATGTCCTTCCTGTAACTATGAGGTGTCCCAAATTTTCTGATCAAGGAGATCATGGGGCCACAGAGAAAAGTGATTGATGATGTATAGTGTGCCTAAGGAGAGTCACCTAGAGAGAAAAAATTCTCTCAGGCCTTCACAGAAAACCAATTGGTCAAGCAATGGCCGTGACTCATCCAGATGGCTGACACTGACAAAAACTCCACAAGATGCTATGCATGGTTTAAGGGTAAATCCTGATGGGATTTGACTGAACTTGTCAGTTAGCAAGAGTAGCATTTTTAGTTATATAGGTTTTGCTTTAAGATGGTCTTAATCATCCAGCAGAAAAGTGTAACCACGAGGCATAAAAGGAAAGCTATACTAATATGTTGAGCCGTAAAAGGCTCAAGTCAACAACTTTGGACAATTGCCAGTTGTGTTGATAACTCACTACTATTATGGACTATGGGACTATATCAGGTTATTTTGCTGAATTCAAGTACCTACAATCTTTGGACTGGCATCAAGTACACAAAGGTCCCTTAAAGTCTTCTCTAAATATAGCTTCTCTAACAACAACGGAACACCCATCTCTGACAAAGCAAAACAAAAAAAAAGGGATAAAAATAAAGGACCATTTTGTTGTTAAAAATATATATGTGTATACAAGATAGGATAGATATACAGCTACTTTCTCTTAGTTCAATGAGAAGAAAGGTTTGTACTAATACTGTTTAGACAAAATGTCTGCATCTTGTCCTCTGAATAACTAGTACAAAGACAACAATATGCAACATACTAATTATTGTAACTGTCTTACTAACCTCTTTTGAAACTATTTCATGGATATTTTATCCTTTTTCTCATTAAAATGAATAAAAAAGAAAAAGAAAAATACCAATTGAAGAGATAATCCACTGAATTAGTTAATATGTAATTTCAGAAATTAAATTTTTATGTCCTTTATGAGATTGATTCCTAAGTACTTTGTGTTTTATTTATATTATTGTGAAATGGGTGGTTTCTCTAAATTCTCTCATTGTGTTCATTATTTGTGTACAAAAATGCTCGTCATTTTTGGGTGTTGGCTTTTTATCCTGCTACGTTGCTGAATTTGGTGACTAAATCTGCAAGACTCTTGTTGGAGTATTTGGAGTCCTCTCCGCAGAGTATCACATCATCTACAAATAATGATAATTTCACTTCTTCTTTTCTAATCCTCACTCCTTTTCTTGCTCTTGCTTAATTCCTCTGGCTAATATTTCCAGAACCATATTGAATACGAGTGGAGACAGTGGCCATTGTTGTCTTGTTGCTGATTTTAAAGTGAAGGCCTTTTGTTTGGGGCCATTTATTATGGTGTCGTTAGCCAAAATCTTGCTCGTCATGGATCTGACAGAAAATGTGGTTTCAGCTTCTTATTCCCTCAAATCAAGACAGATTAACAGCTTACCGAATAAAGCGACCCAATATTGTTTTCATACAGCAACCTTTTAGAACTCCTGTGTGAACTAGAAAAAAAAGATAGAGAGAACACAATATTAATAAGAAAAAGCAGATCACTGCAGAGCTTTTGGGACTTTGGGAACATTTGTTGCAGTGTTTCATTTTCCTAATATGTTTACAAAGGGAGGACAGACATTAATAATAGAAAAATGACTAGGGATATACTAAAGGGTATGACGTTGACCAAAATGAACACAGTCATATGTAAAAGTTTTATGATATCTCTCATTTTGGTCTTCAAAAATCATCTTCCCTTCACATTTATTCCTTAGAGTCCATTCATCTTTTTCTCTTAAAAGAAAACAAAATCAGCATCGTGTAGACTGATGCTGTCATTTCTCCTTTTCAGGTAGTAGAATGTTATTTTAGAGGGAATAAAAGCAGATAAATGTGCTAAGGTTAATTGAAACTCAAGAACAAATGTATTTGGTTATTTCCCAGATAATAAAATAAACAACTTTATTTACCTATTGTATAAAGCTCAATTGAACATAATTGAGTATTTGAGTATTAGCTTTCTCAGAGCCAAAGAATACTGCAGATAGCAGGGGTCAGAATGTGATCACAACAGAAGTTATTCTGTTTTGATTTAACCAACTTGTGCACCTCAGCAATGTCTTCAAAATAAAATTCTGATACTTGCACTGTTCAATACTAAACTCATAAATCCTGGAAGAAGAAGACAAGTCTACAGCCAGTGGTTATGATTTATAATCTCACTAAAGTCTTACAATATTTGGATTCTGGATGTACATTAAATTTACTATTTTTATTTAATTTCTATCAACAGGGCTGGTGAAATAGCTCAGTGGACTAAGTGCCTGCTTGGGCAAGCACAGAAACTGGGGTTCTATCCTAGCACCACAAGCCCAGCCAGCCCTTCCACCAGTTGCACTGAGCCAGCCACAGAGACCAGGCATGGTAGTGCATGCCTGTAATCCCAGCACTGGGGAGGCTGAGACAGAAGGATCACTATGAGTCCAACCTTCGTAGTGAGACCCTGTACCAAGTACATTAAAAAAATAATAAAATGATAAATTCCATGACCAACACATCACAAAAGCACCAAATTAAAACATGAGTCCATACTTTTAGAATATTTTGCTGAGTTTACACACCTATAATATTCAATAACAGAACTTAAAAAAATGGGGTATAACTATGAATGTCCATTTTGTATCTGTGTATTCAAAGTGGTTGGGATAGATATATAGTTGCATTCTCTTAATGAATAGAATGATTTTTTCTAATGGTGTTTGTAAATAGGATCACAAGTCTGCATCTTGTACAGCAATTAACCACTAAGAAGAATATATGCAGTGTATTATTTGTTGAAACTGTACTTCCGATTTGATTTGAAACTGTCTCATTGCTATCTGTTTATCAATAAAACTTTGAAAAGAAAATAAAACATGAATTCAGTAGTATTTTTATGGAAAACATTGTTCTACCCATAGTGGCTCCAAAAAGCTCCTATGAATATATTCTATGTCCTTGTCAGGCTGGACTCTTCTGTAACAGGTGTCTGAGAGAAGCTGTACTCTCATTTGCTATCATGCAAATGAAAGCATATTCCCTTTCATGATTTTTCAGATATTTTCTGTGCCTAACTTAAGCATAATTTGAATTTATCAGGTTTGAATTTCTGTTAGCAAAATTTTGAATTTTTCTTAAACTAAGCTGCAAATAACTGAACTGATAAATGCACTTTAAGCATGGGACAATGACCTAAACTGCTGATCATCACTGAGGACATATTTTAATATATTTTGGATCCATGAGTAAGGGCCTACAGGAAGCAATCTGTAGATTTGCCAAATATTTGCTTTCAAAACCTTCCTGTATTTTTTTTGAAATCCCAGGAAAGCTAACCACCCTATATTTGGGTATGTTAACTATGTACACACCCTGTAGTTTCTGTATTTCCAGGCTGCTGATGCAAGCAACACATGCTCTGCACCACTGCCACTTTTCTGTCTGAAAAGATTTTAACGTGCCTTAAAACATGAATTCTTATTCTGTCATCATTTCCAATATGAAAAATCTATTTCTAAGTACTTATTTAAATTGAAATCCCCTTCTTCTACACTCTTCTAAACTCAGGGTATTTATCAACAGTGTCTTTCAGGTCAGGGAGATAGCACAGCAGAATAAGTGCTTGCCTGGCAAGTGTAAAGTCCTGAGTTCGATCCCTGGTACCACCAAAAAAAGAAAAAAAAGAACATTTAAGAATGTTTTTCATACTTAGCTCTTTTACAAAGGCTTTCATCTTAATAGAATTTATTGTTTAAAAGTATAATGTTTGTGTAAAAAGTTTAGAAATATTTCAGAATTTCCTGAAGTACGTTGTAGTTTTGATTGGATTTGTTTGGATACAAGGTTTAGGATACAATCATTACCTAATAAAATAAACTATTACTTATTTTTCTAGATAAGAAAAAATATTCTGTCTAACAATAACTTATATGTTAAGTATTTTTGGCTTAATAAAGTCTGTTTGCAAAAGTTTAACATTTATTTAATATGATCATGAATCGCTTGTAATGGAAGGCTACATTTATATTCTTGGTGATGCCATTTAGTTGGGATATTCAGGTGCCTTGTAATTATTAATTCAGCTTGACAGATTGGCTGGCGAAATATTTAAAGTTTTTGCTGTGTATGTATTTGGGGTTTTCCAATATAAAATTATTCATAAATAATTATTTTGGTATTGTACATTTGACTGTATTTAAGGCCCTGATTATTGAGTTTTCTTCATTGTTTTGTGATGTAGATTGAAATATTCATTTTAAATACTGAGACACTTGCAAGCATTGCCTGAAACTTTCACACATTCTGATACGTGTCATGCACATACTTCTGTTTGAATACACAGCTTTATTAAAGAAGAAAGTATGTAGCATAAAATTGAATGTGTTTCAATGTGCTGTGCATTTCATGTAATACCTTGACAATATCTTGCTTTGAACAAAAAAGTTTCAAGATTACTACAATTCATACAAAACCGCTGCTCATCTCAGCATATTTAAAATTTCCTTTCCTTTTGGAACATGCCTTTTTTCCTCTTATTTTTTCTTTCTGCCTTAATGTGCCTTGATTTCAAAATTTAATCTTGTAGATTGGCTCGTTAAAAAACAAAATAGGGGCTAAGGATGTAGCTTGGGGCACAGTGCCTGCCTGACAAGCATGAGGCTGGGAATCCTATTCCCGGTGTAAAAATTAAAAAAAAATAATAATAAAAAATCACAAAAAATAGAGAGGTATTTCTGCACAGTCCTGAAACATTATAAATGGAAGATTGTAGGACCAGCAAGCTTAGATTCTGGTGCGGTCTTTTTTTGCTGGATGGAACAAAGCCAGCTCCTCACAGGACCTGTCCTATCTCAACTCGCATGACACCACTATATCCATAGCCTCAGGAAGTCTCTCCACATCCCATAAAGTCACCCACACACTTGGATTAGTGTGCATGCAATTTCATTCCACAGTCAGAAGCTCATAAATGCCTGTCATCAAATATTCTCCCATGATGGTTTTGAGGCTCAACACTTGGATTTCTGAGTCAAACTATTCAGCCTATGACTATCATTTTGGAAGTGATTCATTAGTAATGTTTATAGCGAGGACTTGCATGTGTGAAATAGCTTTAAGCTTTATATGAAATTACACTAATTAAATAATTAATAATGGTTGTTTAATTAATTGATTTTGAAAACATACTGTGGGACAAGAATTTAAAAGTGCACTTGCATTTCATAACATTCTGAACTTTGAATATGTTGTTGTCAAAAAAATCTAATGATTCTTTTGAAAATGTTCCATGCAATTTAAGTTGCTTATTTCTATCTTTGTTGTTGTTGCTTTTTAAAAATTTATATTTGGGGTTGGGGATATAGGTCAGTAAAATAAGTGCTTGCCAGGCAAGTACAAGGGCCTGAGTTCAATCCTCAGTTCTGAAAAAAAATTATTTTATACAGGGTCTCACTATGCAGCTCAGACTCATAGTAATCCTCCTGTCTCAGTCTCCCCACCACTGGCATTACAGGCCTGTGCCACCACACCCAGTTTTGGTACCAGCACACCTGGGGTTCTGAGGTTGGCATGACATGTAGTCGCAGGAATCAAACGGTGGACCTTACACTTGCCAGGCAGGTGCTTAGACCACCAAGCTGTCTCCCCCACCCATTATTTCTATTTTTGTTTTGTTTTTTTATATTAATGAGGGGTTTTATTTTTAAAATTTTTTTCCATAATTTTATTGAGAAACAAATAGCAATGAGACAGTTTCAAATCAAATTGGTAGGACAGTTTCAATAATTAACACATTGCATACTCTCTTTATAGTGGTTATTTGCTGTACAAGATGCAGACATGATATCCTATTTACAAACACTATTAGAACAAATCCCTCTATTCATTAAGAGAATGTAACTATATATCTATCTTAACCATTTTGAATACACAGATACAAAATGGACATTCATTTTTATCCCCTTTTTTTGTTTAGTTCCATCATTTGAATATTATAGGTATGTTAACTCAGCAAAATATTCTAAAGAAGTCTAATAGTCCATAATAGTATTGGGTCTTCTGCTTGACTGACAATGTTAGAAATCGTTGACCTAAATCCCCTACAGCTCAACATAACACCATTGCTTTAATTCTTATACTTCATTTTTATACTTTTCTGTTGGATGGTTAAGACTAAGATAAAGCAAGATCTATGCAACAAGAGTTGTAGCTTTTGGATCTGATATGGTCAGTCAAATCCCCTCAGGCTTTCACAGAGAGCACATTGGCCAAGCAATGGCCGTGACTCATCCACATGACTGACACTCAAAGGTTCTACAATCTGAGGTACAGGATCTCAGGATATTTCTGTTTTTGAACAGTACTTGCCATTACTTTGTAGACAGATTCTATTCTAAATTTTACTTTAGTCTTGATAATTGCAAATTTCTTACAATACACTCTACATAACATTTTGTGTATTATAGAATGCATATAAAAGGATATGTGTTACTGTCTTGTGTAATTTTATTAACATGTATCTATTTTTATTAATCACAAGAGAAAAATAATCATCTTTAAAAGTAACATTGCATAGTCATTATCTTTAACACAGAAACACAAGTAAAGATTCTCTGAACATCATAAGTATGTAACTGTAACTATTTATCTCCTAGTTGAAGTCAGTATTATGCAGACCATCTATTTACAAAAACTCTAATTATCACCATGAATGCATAATCTTTTGATTATATGTAGCTAACACCAACAATACAAAATTAGTATTGATTAAAAGTAAAATAATCATTATAAATAAGAATTGAAAGATAACATTTGTTATTTGCAGAACAGGAAAATCAGCTTAAGTGATAACTTATGATGGTTCAGTAAGGCAGCTGGCTCTTAATTGCAGAATAAAAAATTAATTATTTAAATTTTTGTGTACATATTAACACCAGCTACAAATATAATTGAAAGATTAATAATATTCATCATAAATAACAAAATTGTAAATACTTTTCTTATTTCTCCATTCACACTCTAGAAATACTGTCAACATCCTCTCCCAGGTGAGATTTAATCTGAATTTGGGTCAGAGACTGCTGGAGATTATTGTTATACTGTTATTCTGGCATCTTCACTCACTGCTGAAGTCAACTGTACTCACAGCCTTAACTTCCTAATAAGAAAAGTAATTCTAAGCACGGATGAGTATAAAAACATATGAAGTATATTGATGACTTACCACAGTAATATTACACCACTCTCCTTTTACTGACTAGATGTTACAGAAATCTTTTAATTTTATGTCATACATTTCTCATCAAAATGTCTTAGAAGTACAAGTAGAAAAACGTTTCAGATGTAACTTTTTCAACAAACCTATGATTTAACTATACTAGCAGAACAGAAAGAATTTTTTTTTCAGTACCAGGGATTGAACTTGGGACCTTACACTTGCCAGTCAAGCACTTAAGCCACTGAGCTATACTCCCTGACAGAACAAGAATATTTATTCAAACAAATCTCAGCACTTGGAAGATTTTCACTTTGAAAATAAACCTAGAGATATAATTGCTTTATGAATCTTACTATTAAATCATTTTGAAGACTTAGCAACACAAAGCACAGGGCAGATGGTTGTGCTTTTTGCTCATTAAAGTAACATCTTTCTTTTTTCTTTTAATGTTATACAAGTAGATATTAATAAAGGAAATAGAAAAGGCATCATTGTCCTTAGCTCTATGAACAAACAAAACAAAGTTTCATTCAAATAATTACAGAATATCAATGGTTAACACACTGCATAACATGGCCTCAAAAGAATGGCCAAAATAGTATTTAGAGAAAAAGTCAAAAATAAAAAAGTCTGCCTTTTATGAAGAAAAAACAGTGAGAAAAATTTTCTTTTCAGTGAACAAAGAAAACTAGTAAGATAAATAGAAACAAATTAGCATATATCTCAAAATACTTTTTGTAACTACTAAACAGACAATAATTCCCCAAATTGGGGAGAATTATTTGAATATCTTCCTGTTTCCTACTTATCTAGTTTCTATTTCAGGTGAGTATATGCTCTCTTTCTCACACTACATACATGATGTAGGTTCAGTTAGTTCAATGTTTCATAATGTGGAAATTTGATTTGATTGTCATCCAATTCACTTTGTGACCAGAATCATGGAAAGAAATAAGCTTTTGAAGTGAGGTACCCTATTTAAGTTTTGTGTCTGACTTCTTTCCCTCAATATGTTCTTAATTTGCATCCATTTGCATATGAATGCCTCAAATGTATCTTTCTTTATTGTACAGTAGTATTTCATTTTGCATAAATATATTTTCAATATCTATTCATTTGGTGATAGAAATATATATTGTTTAAAAGAACTAGTTATTATGCATTGTGTTGGTGCATACACATACCCCTATAAAATGGTGGCTTGAGAAGCTATTCAGAAGTGGAATGGCCAGGTCAAATGGAATTTTTAGTTTTAGCATTTTGAAGAAATTTCACACTGATTTCCATAATAGTTATACTGGTTTACATTTCAATTAATGCTTTTTGGGTTTTGGTGTTGCCAGGGATTGAACTCAGGACCTTGTGCTTGCTAGGCAAGTGCTTATTCTACTAAGCTGTCACCCCAGCCCCTAGTGCTTTTATAAAATAAAAAAACAATATTAATGTCTATCTTGCAAACCAATTATCAAATGTGACATTTGGCTTAGTTTTTCAAACAGGTGTAGTAAATCTGTTCATATTGTCAGCGACTTTATTACTATACAAATAAAGAACTGGTAGTTGAGTTCCAGGTTAAATTTTTAAATTCGAGGCTTAAGATGTCATTGTGTCTACCAGGACATATATTTTATGCCATCTTTGGTAGGTTTCTTTGGCATATATTGCTGAAAATTTCAGCTACCAAATGATGCAATTTGTTTGTCAGATGGTATATAAATTTATCGGAAGTTTGAAACAAAGCTTTAAATACCCAAGTACTAGACAAATTGGAAGATTTTTTTCTATTTGGGGAAAAACTAGGCAATTTTGAAAAATCAAATCTCTTTAGTGTCATAATCATTCCAAAATTCTCAATGCCATATATGTCACTTCTCCATAAATCTTCTAGATTTTGACAACTAGAATGTCACAGTCTTGGTACGAAGTCTTTCAGGTCAGATAGTAAGGTGCTATGATAAATATATTTTTGAGTATCATTATGCTGCAAATAGAACATTTTGTTTTTAAAGATAATAAAACATAGTTTCAAAAACATTAGAAATGATACAAATTTCACTAAACAAAATGATAAGAATTTAACAATGGTTATTGTCTTCTAATTTGTTGTTCAGATTATCAGATATAAGCATGCAAAATTGCTCAAACTTAAAATTATCAGTGTATTTCAGAACATCTTGTAGTATGTCATCTGTTACAATGTCCTACATTCAGCTAAAGTTTTGTCATTGCATCCAATACGTTGCATCCCTGGAAAGAATCTAGTAAGATTTTCTGAACTTCTTCTAATGTTGGATCACTCAGGTAGACTACACCATTGTGTAGCACTTTGAGAAGTCAAACATTTATTTAGATTATAATGTTCATTCTCATCTGACTCAAATTCTTTGTACTGTGCTTCTCTACCATATCTTGCTGGCTTTGTTAGTTTATGTGATCTAAGCCATCATATATAGCTGAGTCACCTGATACTCACTTTCAACCTCCTTCCAAAATTGTAAATCTGAGTTTTCATGTAACATTGTACTAATTCTACAAGAAAAAAATCAAAGGAAAAAACACAATAGAATTATGTATTCAAAAATTTATCACAGAATATACCATAGGTAAAATTCACCCAATTAATACTGACACATGGGCACACAATTGCAATTTATCATATCAAGTAAATGAATACAAAGATTTCCTCATGTATGTGCTTAGTGCAGCTACTGAGGCACACAGCCAGATCACATTGTGTTAAAGCACATATTTTTACTAGAAATATATGCTTTAGGTATATTACCCACCATGATGCCCCAGCATATATTAAGTTCATTTGTTCAAAGGTTTAGTTCAACTTTCACATTCCTTTGTTGATTTTTTGATTAACTGAGCTATTTGTGATAGAAGGGTATTTAGGTTCCCCACTAAAATTGTGTCGATGTTTATCTTATCTTTTATGACCTTTAGGTTTTTTTTTTTTTGTGTGTGTATGTGAAGTTACATGTACTATGGTTTATTGCATATATGTTTGTGCTTGTAATCTCTACCTAGTGAATATTTCCATCATATAATATGTAAGATTCTTCATTTCCTATTTTGATCAACTTTGGATAAAAGTCTATTTTGTCTGACAATTGGAGAACTACTTCTGATTTTTTTCAGGTTCTTGTTAGAATAGGCTTTCACTCTTTGATTTTATTTTTGTTATGTATTTGTTTTTGTGTTAGATGCATTTCTGATGAGATATCTTGTTAGATTTTTGGATTTTTGATCCATTCTTCTTGTCTGTGCTTTTGAGAGGTGAATTAAGTCATTCACATTGACAGAACAGATAGATATAGTCTTATTCATATTACGTTTTTTACTGTTTTACTTCCTTTTCATTCAATTTAATTGATATTCTACCTGATGCATCCATTATATTGAAACTTTTTGACATTGTTAACTTTATTGTCTCTTTCTAGGATGTCTTTGAGAACTTTGTGGAGTGCTGATTTGATGGTCATGAATTTCTTTAGGTGCTCTTTATCATGAAAATGTATTATTTCACTGTCAATTTTGAAAGGTAATATTGCAAGATATATATAAATTAAAAATTGTTTTCTTTTAGGGCTTGATATAGTTCATTTCAAGCTCTCCTCAGATTTTAAGACTGTGTAGAGAATACTGTTGTAATTCTACTAGATTTTCCCATGTATGTAATTTGTTGATTTTCTCTAATAGCTTTTAATACATTCTTACCAACTTGAACAATTAATGGTACATGCATAACAGTCCCACAGGGCAGCTAAGGATGATGAAAATGGATCTAATTGCTTCTATTAGTCTTTTTACTAATAAAATTATTTTCAAAAATGTGCTAATAGAATGAATTTAGTTGCTTGAGTTTGAATATTTGCTACCCAAACAAAAAATGTTAACTATTAATGTGCATACCAAGCAAAAAAAATTACAATAAGAAAATATGTTTATTTCATTAAATTGAAAAAAGTGATATTTTTATGCAATGGATTATTACTCATGTATAAAAAGATAAACTTGGGGTTTTTATAGGTCAATTGGTGCAACTAGAGACCATATTCATATTTGAAATAAGTCAGACCCACATGTGTAAGTATCATATTGTCTCCCCACTGTAAGAACTTGAAAGAGCAAATAAAATCTGAAAGATACAATACATACTGTGAAAGGGAAAGAAACTGCTCAAAGGGAAGGAATAACTGTGATGAAGGAAAGAAGAAAAGAAAAAAGAAGGAAAAACACTTATTTATTTATTTATTTATTTATACCAAGGATCAAACTCAAGACCTTATTCTTGCCAGGCAAGCATTTATGCTGCTGAGATATCTCCCAGCTGTATGTTTTATTTTTTATTTTTTACCATTTTGCATGTTTATGTCTGGTAATGGGTACAACTAATTTTAAAACAACAATATGCAATATAGCAACCATTGTTTTGTTCCTATCATTTTGTTTAGTGAAATTCTGCATGCCTTCTAATGCATGTCATACTATTTTTTATTCTCCTAAAAATAAATAATAAAGCAGATCATATTCAGAAGAGCAGAATGACAAGCACTCCAAACATGAAACTACTATTACAGATTACCATCTGCAGTGCAGTTGCTTAGCTCACAGGTATCAGTATACATAGTTAGTCAGGGTGAGAATCTTTCCAATTAACTGCTAGATTCAAAAATCTTCTCGAGATTCTCAGGATCATTGCCTTGCCCATCTTCTACATATAACTGTATGACTTGACATTGTCATGTTTCCTAGCTCTTCTCCTTTCCCTGTCTTGATTAGTTAGTCCTCGAGATCCTGCTTTCCTTTTACTTGTATTATACCTTTCTATTTATATTTCTTCTTTTGAGTTCTTATACTAGAAAAACTATACTATATTTTCACATGTGTATCTGGTTTATTTCACTTAAGAGTATATGTTCATGGGGCATCCACTTCAATGTAAAGGCTTGCAGTTTATCATTCTTAATAGCTGAATAATACTCCATTGTGTAAAAATACCACATCTTTTTCAACAATTCCTCAGGTGATGGGCATCTTGGTTGTTTCCAAGATTTGGCTATCACAAATTGTGTTGCTATAAACATAGGCACACATATATCCCTATGATATGATGTTTTCAGATCCTCTGGGAAAATTCCCAGTAGAAGAATAGCTGGTTTAAATGGGATTTCCAGACCCAGTCCTAGCCCAGGTCTGGTGAGTGTGTGGAGAAATTCCTGCTACCCTGCGCTGGCGGGAACAGTCCCAGCCAGGGCGCAGCGTGGGCCGGACCCTCTCCCACCTCCTCGGGCTGCCCTCCACCACTCCACAGTAACTTCCGCACCCTGCCCGCCGAGTAAGAATTTCTGCCAAGTTCCGGGAACCCACAGACACAGTCCTAGCCCAGGTCCGGTGAGTGTGTGGAGAGCTTACTGCTACCCTGCGCTGGTGGGACCAGTCCCAGCTGGGGCCCAGCATGGGCCAGAACCTCTCCCACCCCCTTGGGCCACCCCCCACCACTTCGCAGCACCTCCCCCACCCTGCCCGCTGAGTAGGAATTTCAGCCACATTACGGGAACCCGCAGACCCAGTCCTAGCTCAGGTCTGGTGAGTGTGTGGGAGAGCTTACTCTTCCCCCTACTTCATCTTGCCCCCTCCAGGCACAGATCAGGCCTTTCATACACGCCTGGGGTGTAACCCTGCAGCTGCAATCCCTGCAGAGAGTGTAGAGGATAGATCCACCCTGCTAGTCCAGGAGCAGAACATTTCGCCACAGCGGCACAACAGGTTCACCCTCAAGGGCAGCAGCAAGAAGGAGCTGAGCACAGCAGCCAGACCTAAGCCAGACACAGCTGGATAAGTACAAACTTCGTAGAGCTGCACCTGAACTTCAGTACGTGCGAAGGTTATAACTACAGCAAAGATCTACAACAAAGGTCAGAAGACAGTGCTCCACAAAATGATGAGAAGGAACAAAATGCAACCTCAGAACCCAAGCCCACCCGTAACAAGTGCAGAGGTCACGAACACAGAAAAAATTGGAAATCACA
>NW_004524588.1:561366-562136 GCF_000260255.1 Octodon degus
TATCAATACTTGATGAAAAATACCTGTTCCTTTTTTTGCCTAAGATGTTTGAAATGCAGTGAGATAGTAAGGTTATGCTTGATAGCCTAAATCGTTTGATAATAACAATAAGCTTGTTTTCTTGATGGTTAGCAACCTAACTTTGCAGACCAAAATTAGAGAAAAAGAGGGCTACAAGGAAAGCTAACATTTTGGCCCTAACCTTCCAAGATCAATTAAGACTCAGGACATATGGGAACTTGTACTGTAACATCATGTACCTCGGTAGTGTCCCAAATTTTCTGATCAAGATTATCTGGCCAAAGAGGAAAGTGATCGATGACGTAGAGTGTGCCTAAGGAGAGTCACGTGGGGAGAAAACACTCTCTCAGGCTTTCACAGAGAGCCCATTTGCCAAGCAATGGCCGTGACTCTTCCACATGGCTGCACTGAAAAGGTTCTACAATCTGAGGTACAGGATCTCAGGATAAATCCTGAGGGGATTTCACTGACCTTCTCAGACTAAAAAAAGTACAACTCTTGTTGCACAGGTCCCGCTTTACCTTGGTCTTAACCATCCAGTAGAAAAGTATGAAGACGAAATATAGGAAGTGAAGCCGTGTTGTTATGTTGAGCTGTGGGGGACTCAGGTCAATAATTTCTGACATTGCCAGTTAAACAGAAGACCCAATGCTGTTATGAGCTACTGGACACTTTTAGAATATTTTGCTGAGTTTACACACCTATAATATTCAATAACGGAACTTAGAAAAAATGGGGTATACCGATGA
>NW_004524588.1:562531-564775 GCF_000260255.1 Octodon degus
TGATAGCCATTCTTTGTGGGGTGAGATGATATCTCAATGTTGTTTTAATTTCCATTTCATGGATGGCTAGTGATGTAGGGCAATTTTTCATATATTTATTCACTTCTTTAATTTCATCCTCCGAGAATCAGCTGACATTGACAAAGATTTTACAATCTGAGGTACAGGATCTCAGGATAAATCCTGAGGGGATTTCACTGACCTTATCAGACCCAAAAGTTACAATTTTTGCTGCATAGGTCCTGCTGCATCTTGGTCTTAACCATCCAGCAGAAAAGTATAAAAAGGAAATATAAGAAGTAAAGCCAAGCTGTTTTTTTGAGCTATAGGGGACTCAGGTTAACATTTTCTGACATTGGCAGTCAAGCAGAAGACTCAATACTGTTATGGGCTACTGGACTCTTTTAGAATATTTTGCTGAGTTTACACACCTATAATATTCAAAGAATGGTACTTACCAAAAAAAAGGGTGTACAGATGAATGCCCATTTTATATCTGTGTATTCAAAGTGGTTAGGATAGTTATATAGTTACATTCTCTCAATGAATAAAGGGATTTGTTTTAATGGTGTTTGTAAATAGGATATCATGTCTGCATTTGTACAGCAATTAACCACTAGGAAGAATGTATATAATGTGTTAATTATTTAGATTGTCCTATCAATTTGATTTGAAACTTCCTCATTGCTATTTGTTTCTCAATAAAATTATGAAAAAAAGAAAAAGTAATAGATCTCATGTCAAAAAATAAATAAATAATTAAAAAACTGAAAAGAGAAATGTACTTATATTCTTGAATGTGTCTGAAACACTTTATACACAAAAATAGTTGCTTTGTGCAGAGTGAGCCAAGCATCATAACATATTTGGAAATGTTTGTGGCCATAACAGCACCTGTTGTCTCAGATCCTCTTAGTGCACCACGATTGTGTGGTTGAGGCTAGTGGGATGGTCAAATTAAAATGAGAGCTGCAAGGCACAAGCAGGATGCTCCATTATGAGAGTATTAAGATAATGTGCTTGTGTGGATAGTTTACTGTTTTAATTTTCATGTGGCATGGAGTGTTTACTTTTTCCTTTTCTTTCTTTTTTTTTTCTAACTATGGCTTCCGAGTGTTCTATATGCCTCACATATTTATATTAAATTATTTCTCACACATATTAAGTTATCTTCTATATTCCTCTAAACAAGTGTTTTATGCTTTTTTTGCTGTCTATTTTTTATATAAGTTTTCAAAATCTTTTATTTATGTATTTGGTACAGGGCTTCACTACACAGCTTGGACTCATAGTGATCCTCCTGTCTCAGCCTACAGGCGTGCACCACCATGCCCAGTGTCAGCTTATATGCTCAGGGCCAGCACAGGATGTGGCACAGGGATCAAAACCAGGTCCTTGTGCTTTCCAGGCAGGCACTTAGACTCCTTGGCTATCTCCCCAGCCCTTCTCTTTTTATTTTTAAATTATCCAAATTATTTTTCTCTTTCAGGTCCTCACACTAAGGAGATAATATAATGTTTGCACATGCAGATATGATTTATTTCACTTAAGAGTATGTTCTCTAGTTGCATCCCTTTACTGACAAAATAGCTGAATAACACTCCACTGTGTAAAAATACCACACCTTCCTTATACGTTCTTCATTTGATGGGCATCTGGGTTTTTTTCCCAGGATTTAGCTATTAGCTATCTAGAAACTGTTGGATCCAATTTCCATTTTGTGCTTTCAAATATGTTCAGGGTTGAGGTATAATTTCTTTCTTTCTTTCTTTCTTTCTTTCTTTCTTTCTTTCTTTCTTTCTTTTTTTTTTTTCTTTTTTTTCAGAACCGGGGATTGAACTCAGGTCCTTGCGCTTGCCATGGAAGCGCTTATTCCACTGAGCCATCTCCCCGGCCCGGTATAATTTATTTCTCACTGCTCTAATTTGCATTTGCTTGTCCTGCTGGCTTGAGCTACTAGTAGTAAACGCATAACTGTCTGTAAATTGAGTGCCACCGTGGATCAAAAAGAAAAAAAATTAAATGCATTAAAACATTGTGCAAACTCACAGCAAATGAGCTGCCTTTAATATGAAGTATTTTAAAGAAAATAAATTTTGTGAAGAAATAAATTTGTTGATTAAAGATTTTAATTTGTATAACTAGTATTAATATTTAAAGTTGGTCAGATATTGTTCAAATTCATTCAACTAACTAGACAGTTCTTCTCATGTTGTAAATTTGTGTTTTGCATCTCTTTTTTTG
>NW_004524588.1:564940-566535 GCF_000260255.1 Octodon degus
CTTTAAAACAGTTATGCATAAGACATGCAGTATTGGATTTGTACAGTGGATCCCAGATTGTGACCAACTGGGGAAAGGTCAGACAAGGCTTGGTGGGTGAAGCTATGTAACAGAGTAACACACATCTGTTTGAAGAGTAACTAGAGCCCGTGCAGCAAGGTGTCTCAGAGATGCTGGGCTACTTCATGCTAACCAGGACTACAAGTGCAGCACCATCTGGCTTCAGGACAGAGCCGTGGGTTTTTGTGAACCGTTTCTACTTATAACTTTTGGAAACTGATGCTTTCCCCAGGCCGTCTTAATAGTGCTGCTTCAATTGCATGTCAGACAAAAAGGACAACTGGCACAACTCCAACTAAACCCTCCTGTAGCCTAGACAGTGACATGGTGACACTGGAAGACTTTAAATCTGCAGCTCCTTCTGGATTGGCTCCAGCATATCCACACTGTTCTTCAAATCTCTTGTCCTCCCCTCTACCCAGGCATGTGATCTGTGGGTCCCTGTCAGTGAGCCCAGTACTGCCCATAGTTTCAAGGCATTTAATTCACCCTTTTCCTGCCTAGGGCAGAGGGCTTTTCCTATTGATTCTTGAGAGTGGCAAGGTGGGTAAGATCTTAAAAGGCCACAATGTTCTCTGATGTTGGGAAAATTATCATGGGGCAGGGGTTATTTTTTCATACTGACTCTTTATCCAGTTGCAGTATACAGCTTTCCTAGGACACAAACAACAGTTTACTTCCACTTGGATTTACTCTTCCAGGTTGGAGGGAGTGCATATATGTGCATGTCCCTGACGCGTGCACCACTGTCTCCATCTCTCTGCTGGTAGGACGACTCACAGGACAGTGTGTTTGCTGAGAAGAGGGTATTGAGGTAGGTGTGAAACTTCCTTTGCTTCACTTTATCCAGAACCCAGATACTTGGTTTGATATAGAGTAGTGATGGTGGATCTTTTAGTGCTTTCTATGGTACAAACAGTTTGCTGCAGCATGTATGCCATGTTTACCAGCACTGACCTAAAGGATTCTTATTTCAAGTTAGCTTTCTGTATCTGGGTGTAATTTCTTCCCCTGATTCAGCAGTGTGTTTTCTCTTCACTCAGTCCATACAGTAAACACTTTACTAAATTTCCTATAGTGAATTCCACAATTAAAATTATTATAAATGTGATTTTAAAGAAAATGTCCATCAGTGAGATGACCCGGAGCCGCAGGATCCTGAATAGACCTGGAGCACAGGCCCGGCGAGTGAGTGAGATGACCGGGGCCCATAGATCCTCATTCGACCCAGAGTGCAGGCCCAGCACGGAACCCTTCAGCAGAACTCCCTGCAAAGAGGCTGGAGGAAAGACCCACCCAGCTGATTCAGGAGCAGAACATCTTGCCAGAGTGACACAAAGGGTTCAACTCTAATGCCTGAAGCAGAAAGAAGTGGAGCACAGCAGCCAGATCCAAGCAACACCCACCTGGAGGAATCTGAACTTCGTAGATGCAGACCTGCCGCTAAGGTAATAACTCTATCTAAGCTCTACACCAAAGTTCAGAAGACAGTGGTATACAAAATGACAGAGAAGGAACAAATGCAGTCTCAGGCC
>NW_004524588.1:568444-572382 GCF_000260255.1 Octodon degus
CACTTTAAATGTCATTGCAAAAGGTTCATTTTTCTTGGAAATGTGGTATTATAAGTTGAACTAAATTCAGAAATTTTAAATTTTTGAATAGTCATTGCCTACTCCTTTCTACTTTGAAAATTCTAATTATATGAATATGTTTCTTGGTTTTGACACAGTGAACTATTATGACTGATCTGTAAATTCTGTCTTCATTTTTATTTTGAACAGTTTTTATTGTTATATTCAGTTATGTTTGTAAATAATTCATTTTCAATTTGTAATCTTTATAAAAAAATTAAAAAAAAAACAATGAAAAAAAGAAAAGAAAATGTCCATCGTAAGAGAATGCATGAATGTCAAATATCACTGCTGAAAATATGTTAAATCTTAAGTGCTATGCATATATGATTATTGAGAAATCAAAAATATTCTTATTCCCAAACATTAGTATCCAATGACAATCCAGAAAACACAGGAAGTCCCAAGTGAAGGGATTCATATTTCTCTGAAAATCTTGCCTTTATCAGACAGCTTAGCAGAGCTTGGTACAGATGTGTGACCCTGATCAAAGTAGCAGAGTCTTTTCTGGTTGATGATCCATGAAATGGGATATAAGTGCTAGTTTTTCAGATTCTGCCTTGTGTGTATAATTTAATTTGGAAGACTGAGATTTGTACAAATGATGTTACAAAATTCAAATGTATATACAGGGAAAAAGTCTAAACTTGTAAAGAGAATTTCCTAGATACTGAGATTTTTAACACCTCAAAAGTACAGGGTTTTACACATACTCTGTTTAAAATTCTTCCTTCAAATTATTATAGTTATTTAACACTTATGTGGGAATAATTATTCTTTGAATATTTAGTCCTGAACAGAACACTTCCTTATCATTTTCTTTTTTATGAGATCAGGCAGAGACACATAAGAACACACATTTATTCAGATTTAATCTAACTGCATGGGGGCTGGGCTCAGTGGAATAAGCACTTCCCTGGCTAGCGCAAGGGCCTGTGTTCAATCCCTGGTTCCGAAAAAAAAAAAAAAAATTCCATAATCTAACTGCATGTTCTACTTCATTTAGGAGTTTTATTTACTCAACATGTATTACGCATCCACATTGTGATTAGTTCTGTAAGAGAAGTTAAGACATTGTTCTAAAAATACTTTCAAGTTGTGCTGATGCAGCAATAATATAAATATTCTGTAGATTTCAGAAAATTCTGTGCACATTTGTGAAGAGTTGTGTCCGCCTTTCTCTCATACAATACAGCCATAACTGAGCTTGCATGAGTTTATTCACACAGAGAGAGTCCTCCACATTTCCTACTTCTTCCTTGCACACAATGGCTAATTTCTCCATCCATGCCAAAGGACTTCAAGTTCTATTCATCTCTCTCTTCCACCTAACATCTGTTCCACCACAGCAGATTTCAAGATCGATGAAAGATGATTTGCTTGTAGAGAAGACTGTGGGAAAATTAGTATGACACGATCGTTCTTTGATAGCTAAACAGGAATAAAAAGACCAAGGAAACGGAAAAGATAAAGTAAAAACTTGAAGAACAAATTTTGGAGATGACAAAAAAGAAAACACATTGAGAGTTCCAGTAAATCACAACCTCACAACTTTGAAACATGAGTCGGCCAAAAATCAGATTTCAGAAGATCTTAAAATTTCTCCCAAATGCCCAACATTTAGGGGAAGACACAATAAGATGGAAAATTAAGTTAATGACAAAAAAAGAAAAAAGAAAAACTAAGACTTTAAACAAGCATACTATCTGGGTAGAGGCAGGAAGGTCTCTCTGACTTGGCTCTTTTTGTTTACTAAAGACAGACTCTGAGAAAGACAGAAATCAGCTGACAGTGGGGCTGTTGAGACTTCATGGACAGCCAGCCAAATAGCTCAGCGGGTTAAAGCACTTGAAAGCAGACCCAGGGGCTGGGGTTCAATCCCTGGGCCTGCTGTGACAGTGCCCCCATCCCTGGGGCATGCTGAGAAGGCAATTGAGACTAGATGTGGTGGCGTGCACCTGTAATCTCAGCTCTTTGTAGGTTACAAACAGGCAGATCACTATGAGTCTGATCTAGTAGTGAGACCTTGCACACCTTGTAGACCCTTCTCTAAAATACAAAAGATATAAAGAAACTTTATGGAATTTTGGAAAAGAGGCAGGACTTAACTCCTCAGCAAAAATGTTGTGCTTACCCTTGTGGGCGCAGTCCCCAAGTACCATGGATGCATCCTTCACCTTGGATGAAAATACTTTAAATTTCAACCTGAACAGTAGCTCCTAGCGAAGGATGTTCTTAGTCAAAGTGAGAGTGACGCAAAGGATTATCTTATGAATTCCATTCATGCATCAAAATAACAAGTCAATTCATCAGAGAATAGAAAGATTTTTTTTCCACAGTGAGTTCTTATTTAAATTTATATTTAAATGTATTTTGAAGTTAGAGTATTTTATTTATAATTTTCATTTTGGACAAGGTCTGTGTGTGTGTGTGTGTGTGTGTGTGTGTGTGTGTATGTGTATATACTGTACAAGTATGGATACTCAAAAGTGTTAAAACAATCAGAATTCCAAGTACCTCTATATTTAGTTCAATATATCTACCGTAATTATATGCCTATAATACATGAATTTATCTTAAAAATATTAAATTAATTCATATATCACCTGTACACTGATTAGACAGAAATTTAAGCAAACATATTATTGAAGCTCATTTATTCTCTTCAGTGGTTTGGTAGTGTTATTGCTAAATCCATATTCACATTACAAAGATGGTAAGAATGTTTTCCAAGGTGAGACAGATGCACAGACCAGAAGTATACATGACAAATGGATTCAGTTGATCACACTCATATATCTGCACAAAAATTTCAGTTATGTTGTCACTAGGGAGACGGAGCTCACTAACAAAGTGAGCAAAGCTGGTAAAAATTTGTAAAACTGAGCTCTGGGCTTTCTGATATTTACACATTATGAAGAAGAGCAGGAAATAGCAAGACACTGGAGGTGGTGCTCAGTAAGCAACAATATACCAGCAGAAAGGATTACTCTGAAAAGCAAATGATTTAAGCCTGTGCATTTGATAGGTCATTCAGTGTGAGTGCTGCCAAGTTAGATTCAATGATGGTCCTGCTAATGTTAGGCCCTGCTCAGTGTTAGCAGCAATAGTCTCATGGGTTCATAAAGCAGTGAGCAAAGAGGCTTTGCATTCTGATTAATAACATGAACCAAGAGAAAAGAAATTATTGAGTCTCTCTCTCACTATTATTCCATTTAGAAAACAAACCTCTTGGTTTCTGAAAGGCCCACATGCAAAGGGGGCCTTTCAATTATGCATACTGAGAATTATACTAAGAAAAATCAGTGGACATATTTAGGCACCACACACCCTTAATCCTTATGCACAATCCTAGATTCAGCCACCTCTGAAAAAAGCCCTATCTAACAGAGCATGAGGCTTTGGGAGGACATCTAGATACGAGCCATGACAGCACCCTAGAGCATCAGTGCCATAGTCTGTGAAAATGTGCCTGGCTGAGGAAAGCGGAATGAATCCTGGCCAAGCAATTTTCTGTACAACTTTTCTCAAAGCTTTATACTTTTATAGATTCCTTAGATACCCTCAAAACATCTTTCTTTTTTGTTCCAGTTCAAAACCCTTGAAGTCTTTTTATTTCTTCTAATCTCTTCAGCAACCACATCTTCTTTGGCCCAACTTCTCAGGTGGAAAAAATGCAAATCTTTAAAAAACTGTCTTTTTTTTTTTTTTTTTTTTTTTTTTTTTTTTTTTTTTGAGAGCTCCCACTTGGCTGTAGCTACTTTTCTCTCTAACAACAAATGGCAATACCTATACCATATACTGACTGTTAGACTGACTTTAAATTTCCTTCCTCAAACTCAGTCTCCTACAAAATTTTAAGTCAGAAAAAAATGTAG
>NW_004524588.1:572482-588288 GCF_000260255.1 Octodon degus
AGGTGGAAAAAATGCAAATCTTTAAAAAACTGTCGCCTTTTTTTTTTTTTTTTTTTTTTTTTTTTTTTTTTTTTTACTTTCTACCTGATTCTTACTATCAATCTGTGTAAAAGCAATTATCAATACCTATACCATATACTGACTGTTAGACTGACTTTAAATTTCCTTCCTCAAACTCAGTCTCCTACAAAATTTTAAGTCAGAAAAAAATGTAGCCAAATTCTTTAGCAGATTAAAACATGCATGTCCTTCAGTTCTTTTCCCAATAAAATTTTTGCTCCCACCTGAAACTCACGTACCTGGCCTTTGCTGTCCTCATTTTTATTAATATTTCAGTCTTCTGAATTTTGACCAGAATTATCCATCAAAAACTGCTCCTATAACTGTAGGGCTTATCTTTCTTCTACTCCACACCTACAAATTTTCTATGTTCTTACAACAGTTCCAAAGGCCATTGTATCATATAAGCACATTAACAGCAATGTCTATTTCGCCAATATACATTTTTCAAAATATATTGGTATGCCTCCTCTTCCTGGGACAAAAATATCTTAAAACCATGATTTAAAGTAGGAGTGATTTATTTTACCTTCCAATTTCAGAGCTTTGTTCTCAAGCAGAAATCTCTTGGTGTAAGGGCACGATCAAGGGAAGTTTCTTAACTCATTGCATCTGAGAAGAGAGCAGGCACAAGTACTAGCAAGGAAAGGGACCAGGGCCAAACAGTTTGCAAGCAAACACAGACAGCTACATGTTTGCTTTAGTAATCTTTTAAGTGGTTCTCAAACCAAAACGGTTGATAAGATAAACTATATTGTTGATGTTTTAAATACCATGTTTTTAATGAAATAAGCAGAAAGCAATAAACACACCATTTACAATGCAGAAATATATGCAAATTTATCATAATCTTTTCTACTAATTTTAAAAAGCTATCGTATTTTATAAATATCATCTACTTTGGGTGTTCTGAACTGCTTCTATTTCCCACTCCTGATTTAATTTGGCCAAAGCTATATTCTACTGATTTTCTGCCTAGAATTATGAATAGTCATCCTTTTGCTCAGAGAAATGTTTCTATTTAAAAGTCTATAAACTCAATGTAAAACCAGAATGGAAAAATTCTCACACAACCTGAAGAATTTGTGATGAATTTTAATTTTGCTAATCTACCAACTTCTATATAATTCGAACATTCATCTACTTATTTATTCTGTGAAACAGAAATCTGATCTTAATTCTGGCTTTTAGGGACTGAGAATAAATAGTAAAAAGATGGACATGATATCAGCTTCTATGGTTGCTTATAATTATTGGAGGGGATGCATAATAAATGCAGAAATAAATTATCAGCTATGGAGATGATCTATATTAAAATTTAATTTCTAATAAAAATTCATAATACCACAATCAAATATGGCCATGTTAAATTTATTTAAGTTAGGAAATTATGCATTTCTTTTTATAACAAGTCTTGCCATTACCAGTGATGTTAACACATTTTTTTGTCACTTTCACACTTACATAAAATTATTCTAAGCCAGTGTCAAAATAACATTCTTTAGCATTGATACTAAAAGTGTGACCCTTGAAGCTTAAGGAGTGAGAGGCTTGTATTGTCTCCTGTTTTGAGAATTCTGAGGTATTGCATTATCTCTAGGCTCCAAGGTAAAAAGGCATAATTGACGGTTAGGATGAGTCTTACATCCTGTTTTCCTGGAAGCAGAGAAAGAAGTAAGGAGTGAGGAAGAGAGTTATGCCCTTGCAACTCACACCACCAGCCACCTGACTTCTAAAAGCAAGTCAGCTTTAGTACACAAGAGTCCAATCCTCTTCTATAACTTAGGCCTGTAAGTGCTGTGCCTTTGGGGACAGTTGACAAAGATAATCACAAATAGATACTTAAGAAGTTCCCTATAATTATAGAATATATTTCAGAGTTATCATTCTATTGCTTGCAGAAGGATTTACTAAGCAAAAAATTAGTGGCTTTTATACCAATGTAATATAAATAAGATTAGGGAAGTTTCAAGTATTTTATTTACATTTAAAAGAAATTTTAAAAATACAATATGAAGAAAATTTGGGGAAATTTAAGTATATAAAATGTGTTTGTAGAAAAAGGGAAATATTTAAAATCAGATTTCAACTTCAAAAGAGAATTGGTGTATTTCATCCCCAGTATTTGAAAAGTAAATTTTTATTTGCAAGCATGCATACAAACAGTTCCCCTTTAACTGTTTTGCAATTATTTCCTTTTTTAATTTCTCCATAATTTGAATTTTATTTTATTATCCATCTCTTAGGCAAATGTTAGAAGTGAGTACCCAAAAGATACTGTAAGTGAAACCCATGACATGCTGGGATATATTTGGACTCATCTCCACTATCAATTCTTCTTTTAAATGCCTATTCATGCTGAAAACATCCAAAACTTTTCCAGAAAAATTATGTACATATTTCCAGGTAACCTCAGGAAAGCCAACACACTTTAAAAGCTGTAAACTTGTAATGATAATTGTGTATAAACATATTCTTTAGAATTTTGTAAGCACACACCATATACATCTGTGAGCAAGCATGCTTGCATGGAGGGAAACACATCTCTCATAGATGGAAGAAATTATCATCACGTAATCCTCAAAATGGAAAATGAGTCTCAAGGGATTATCTAGGTTTAAAAGCCATTTTCCACTTCAGGCATTTAAACCCATTGCATATATTCTGAACATAGCTCTCAAAATTTGATAGTTATTCTTTTGATTTTATTTAATGTATAAAATTACTAAGTTAAAATAAACCACAAATTTTAAGCATCTTTATCATCTGAAAGGACTTGTGTTATTTGTAAGGAAACTTATCCTCTCTATTCATAAATATTGTCTTATTTTCCTTTATTCATTTTTGATGACTTCATCAAGTTAAGTCCAGTAGATGTTGACATGAACTTCAGCTCAGATAATTTATTCCTTGTCAGATTTTATAACTAGTTGTTTTAAGGTAAGGATCTTTGAATCAAAGTGCCAAGATATAAAACTAACTTCTCTGCTTCGAGAGGCACTCAGCATGGTCTGTGTTCAGTGCAACCATCAGGAAGAAGCCAAAAAACATAATACTCTCTTTGGGTGATCTCTGGAAGGAGTTATTACACTAAATAGACTCAATGCTTTCAATTTTTCTTGTCTGGCATAGAGGACCAAACATGAATTGTTAATTACTAATTTTTTACCCTTACATTTTTTCATACAGAAAAGGCAACTCTGAGGGGTGAAGGTGTAACTCAGTGGAAAAGCACTTATGTAGTATGCGAGAAGCCATGTGTTTGATCCATTGCATTTCAGATTTACTTGTGAGAACTTCCATATGAATGTATAAGATGTTGGAGGGTAAAGAAGCCAAGGTAATCCCCTGTGACAGTCATCATGAAGGAAATAAATGCCATTTTAACTGTAAGTATAGTATAACATGACCCTTTTCATGGATGTTTGGATTTTATATGTCCCTATACCTGAATATCCTTACTTTTGTCAATATTCAGAGCATGCTCTTTTCCAGCTTTAGAGTTCACCTTGGGAGCCTCATTTATTCTGAAAATAGATGATTGGCATTTTAATGGTATTGCATAGATACTGCATGCCTGCTTCATAATTTCTAAATTTGTTCTAATTGCATTTTGGATGCGATAATACAATCTTCAAGGCCCTTAGTCATGTCTTCTACATAATGTAGACTCTATGACAATGTCCACAAAGTTTTTTCATTCAACTTATTTTTTTTTAATTCCAAGACTTCTTCAAAGTGTTTCTTTTTGTTGAATTTCATATTTACATGTTCTGTTTTCTTCTAAAATTCACTTGGTTGTTTTTCAGCACTTAGATCATTTTTGAAATATGAAAGTTAACACACTGCTTTAAATTTTTCCAACTTCAGTAGAGTGTGCCTAAGGAGAGTCACATGGAGAAAAAACATTCTCTCAGGTTTTCACAGAGAGCACATTGGCCAAGCAAGGGCCGTGACTCATCCACATGGCTGACACTGACAAAGGTTCTACAATCTGAGGTACAGGATCTCAGGATAAATCCTGAGGGGATTTCACTCACCTTAGCAGACCCAAAAGCTACAACTCTTGTTGCATAGGTCCTGCTTTACCTTGGTCTTAACCATCCAGCAGAAAAGTATAAAAACAAAATAGAAGAAGTAAAGCCATGTTGTTATGTTGAGCTGTAGGGGACTCAGGTCAACAATTTCTGACACTGCCAGTCAAGCAGAAGACCCAATACTATTATGGGCTATTGGACTCTTTTAGAATATTTTGCTGAGTTAACACACCTATAATATACAAATGACGGAACTAAACAAAAAAGGGGATACAGATGAATGTCCATTTTGTATCTGTATATTCAAAGTGGTTAGGATAGATATATAGTTACATTCTCTTAATGAATAATGTGATTTGTTCTAATGGTGTTTGTAAATAGGATATCATGTCCGCATGTTGTACAGCAATTAACCAACAGGAAGAAGGTATGCAATGTGTTAATTATTGAAACTGTCCTACCAGTTTGATTTGAAACTATCTCATTGCTATTTGTTTATCAATAAAATAATGGGGAAAAAAAGAAAAAAAATAAATTTTTCCAAATTCATACTTTAAATATTAACTGTAAGACACATTCATGATTAAAGCCTTACAGAAAATTGGAATAAATGGTCTATACTTCAACCTGATAAAAGTCATCTATAACAAAAAAACAGTCAACATAATTCTAAATGGAGAAAACCTAAAGGCTTATAAAAATCAGGTACAAGACAAGGATGTGCTCTAACAATATTTTTATTCAGTATAGTTATGGAATTATTATCGAGAGCCATTAGACAAGAGAGAGAAATTAAAGGAATAAGAATCGCTACAGAACAATTTAAACAATCATTGTTTGCAGATGACATAATGCTCTACCTGGAAGATCAAAAAAGTTCCACCAAGAAGCTCCTATAATAAATAAACAAACTCAGTAACATAGCAGGATACAAAGTCAACATCCAAAAATCAAAGATATTCCTGTACACAAATAGCAAACTCATTGGGAAAGGTACAAGACAAAAATGTCCTTCAAAATAGCATTCAAAAAATAAAATACTTAGTGAAAGATATATACAATGAAAATTAAAACCATTTAAAAAAAGAGAATTTCAGAAAATGGAAAGATACTTCTTGCTCCTGGATAGGAAGAGCCAACACTGTGAAGATGGCCATACTCCCAAAATTGTTATACAGATTTAATGCAATACCTATCAAAATACTATCAACGTACCTCACAGATCTAGAGAAAACATTCTTAAAATTTATTTGGACCCAGAAAAGACCCAAAATAGAGGCAATGCTGGGCAACAAAGGCAAGGCAGGAGACACTATAATCCCCAACTGGAAATCATACCACAAAGCTATTATGATCAAATCAGCATGGAACTGGCAAAAAAAAATAGATCCAAGAATCAATGCAACTGATTATAAGATACAGATGCAACTACAAACATACTCAGCTGTCTTATCTTTGACAAAGGGGCCAAACATGTTCGCTGGAAGAAAGATAGCTTCTCTAACAAATGGTGTTTGAAAAACTGGCTCTCCACATGGCAAAAACTAAAACTAGACCTGTGTCTGTTGCCATACACTAAACTGAAGTCAAAGTGGATTAAAGATCTAAACATAAAACAGAAACACTAAATGTACAGCAAGAGAAAGTAGATGGAAATCTTGAAGACCTAGGAGTAAGCACAGTTCATGAACAAAAAACAAATAGCAAGGGAAATACTGCAAAGGATCAACAACTGGGATCTCCTCTTACTGAGAAGTTTCTGCATGTCAAAAGAAATCACCAACACAGTGAAAAGACAATCCACAAATTGGGAAAGTAATTGTAACCAACAATCACTCAGACAGAACACTTTTATTTAAGTTATATAAAGAACTAAAAGAAAAATATTTGGCCTCTGAACTTTAAAGACCCAATGCAAAAATGGGCATGTGAGATGAATACACACTTCTCAGATGAAGAAATACAAGAGGCAAATAAATATATGAAAAAGTGTTCCAGAGCACTGGCTATTCAAGAAATGCAAATTAAAACAATACTGAGATAACATCTCACCCAATAAATAATCACTATCACAAAGGAATCAATTAATAATAAATGCTGGGGAGTCTGTGGAGAAAAAGACACTTCTCCAGTGCTTGTGGGAATGTAAACTTGTAGAACTACTATGGAAATCAATGTGGAGAGTCTTCAAAAGCTAGAACTGGAAATCCCTTTCAATCCAGCTATTCTCCTGGGTATTTGCCAAAAGAACTGAAAACATCATACTATAGTGACATATGTACATCTATGTTTACAGCAGCACAATTTGTCCTAGCCAAATTTTGGAAAGAACCAAAATATCCCTCACCTGAGTAATGGATGAAAAAGATGTCATGTTTTTATGCAATGGAGTATTACTCAGCTATAAAGAAAAACTTGAGGCATTGATAGGTAAGTGGATGCAACTAGAGAGTATACTCCTGAATGAAATAAACCAGACCCACATGTGTAAGCAACATATTGACTCCCTAATTTGAGTCTGAAAGTATAAATAAAATCTGAGAAGTATAATAGATATAGTAAAGTGTCAAGAAACTGAACAAAATGATTAAACAATGAATGTGACAAAAAGAAGAAAAGATAGGGGAAAAAAAGAAGATGGAAACATCACACAAGCATATATACAATCGCTGAGATGATTGTCCTAATAATTTCTGTTGGTTTTTTTCAAATAGTAGTTAATATTTAGAATTTTCACTTTGAGTAACTCTATATGTTGATACCTGTGAACTAAGCACTTACGTTGAGAATAGCAATGTGTAATTCACGAAACATGGTTGAAAATGTCTTATATTCATCTTCCAAATATGGACCATTTCTAATGTCTTATCAATTATTATTATACTCTAAAATAAATTTTTTAAAAAGTAGAAAAGAGAAGAAATAAGGTTTATTGAATGAAAATGTTAATATTCAATTATTTGTTCTATATTTTATAGCTTAAGTTGTTAATCTGACCAATGTATTTGATGATTAAAAATAGTAATTAACAGCCATTATCCATATGCTATTATTATTCTCTAAATCTGTAAAGTATCTAATTTAGTATCCTACTGTTTCTGTCTTTGTTGCTGCTACTGGTTTTTGCTTTTGTTTTTACTCTTCTAAATAAAATAAATAATAAATTGCAAAAGAACAATTGACAGATATCAAAATTGTCCAAAGATCTATAAGTAGCAAATATAAAAAGTTCATACAAAGTATGCCTGGCTATTTTGTAAACATTATATATAAATTATTAGGGTGTGAGAAGCAGGGACACTAGTTTTAGGGGCAAGATAAGGCTTCTCACAAAGGATGTACATAAAATGAAGCTAGATTGCCAAAATTCACCCTATGTCCAGAATACATGCCAACATATGGAATGTTGGTCCTGCTTGAGCAAATACGCTCTATCTCAACTGTGGCTTGAGGGGAAAACAAAACAGGAAGCAGAAGCTCCAAGATGATGGGACATCATCTTCACCGAGTAAGGTGCCTCACTCTCTTCAACATAAAAAAAAAAACAAACCTCATAACAGACAATCCACAGTTTAAAGACTGATATGTAAGTCTGAAGCTGATTCATCACCTAGGTTTGCACTGCTCAAAATGTGAAAGGGATTTCCTTGATCACTTTCTGCTATCTCCAGGTCTATCGGCTGAATTCCATAGCATTAATACACTGATCATAGAGGTTGCTGATGTCTTGGCTGCTAGTCAGGCAAATCTAATCCTGTGAATACAGCTGTCATCACACAAATGGACACAAGATAAATGACACAAACTTATGATCATGTCAACATGGGAAAAAATGCATGAAGCCACAGAATTATCAGCAGCAGAGTGAAGAACACATCAGCACATTCAAAGGATAGCTCAGAAACAGCCAAACATAACAATCAAATATCTACACTAATATGAAATATACAGGTTAAGGATAAAATTTTGAAGTCAAAATCCAATCAAGACTTCAGATAATAACTGTATACTCAGAAATGGAGAAGACAGCAAATGAAAAATCCTTAGGGTACCATACATTAAAATAAGACAGATAAAAAAAAACAACAAAAATGTTGTAAAATGTTGAAAAACAAATAACAATGAAGAGAAAAAAATAAAAATAAATAAAATAAGAAGGAAAAAGAAACATAAGAAAGACTCATATGCAAGAGATCCTAACTGCACACACATTCAAGGGAACAACAGTCTTCTATGAATTATGCAAATTGATGACGGGGACCAGAAGGTAATATAGCATGACAGTCAAAGGGCAGTGCAGTAACTGAGGAATGTGGAACTTCACTGACAAAATTAAAATCTGAATATTGATAGACACATACAAACCACATGTTATTAACTCGTATGTACTGTACATGTATACATTACTGGTATAATGCAACATCAGTATCCAGAAAAATATGATTGTACAATCTATAAAGGTTTAGATTTAGCTTTAGCAGCATCCAAGCCACCAGCTACTTTTAAGACCAGTGCATTAATGCTGTGGAAAGCAGCCAACGGACCTATGACATAATATCAAGATTTTATTTCTTATATGTAGTATAATGCCTATCTGATGAGTGTGCTATACAATGTACTTTTCATGTACCATATGGCCCTACAGAAGCAGATTACATAAAAGACAACAGTTTGTTAAAAAGAGAATTTTCATAAATATAGCATTAGAGTAACATTGTCTGTATCTCACCACTAAGCATAATATTCCTGTATTTATTTAGCATATTACCTTTATTGTATTGTTATAAATTTCTTTTGTCTAAATTTTTTCAGTGTAAAATTAGACCAAATTATTTTTCAAGGACTGTTAACGGTCAGAGTTAGATGAAGAGACAAAACACACAATGCTTTGATCAGGGATATGTCATATAAAGAAGTACTGACCACAACAGAGGACAGAAAAGTAAGAGATTGATTAAAAAGAAAATTTTACTCTATAGAATAAATACATCACAGATATAAGAACAGCTATTATATCTAGTGGCAAGATGTAGCACCAAAGAAACAAGTAAACACATACACACAGAGACTCAAGCACACATGCACGTGTGCACACACTTATATATGCTAATGCAAAGCAAGAATCAAGATCTCATTAAAAGCAACATTACCACGGCTAATTGAGCATAAATGGAAATCCACTTCCTAGACCTGGGAAGGCTGCCCACAGATACATATGTTACCAAACGTGCTATATGAAAAGGTTTCCAAAAAACAAAGAAACTGCCAAACGGTGGGTGCTGTGTTCTCCCAAGAACCTTGGAATCCAGGCATGGATCTGCTTCTCTACCTAAGAAAACCAAACACTAAAGCTTTTCAATTTTATCTGAATTTTATAGTTTTGGGAGAAGAGATGTGCTTGTCTAGTTTTTTTAATTTTCTATAAACTTTTAATTTTTTTCTAATATTATCTTTTTTCTCTGTGTTGATTTTTACTAAGAAATCTGTCCTTACTAGGAAGAATGTATGCAATGTGTTAATTATTGACACTGTCCTACCAGTTTGGTTTGAAACTGTCTCATTGCTATTTGTTTCTCAATAAAATTATGGAAAAAAAAGAAATCTGTGTTTATACTCTTATCTAGATTATATTTTAGTTTCCTACTGTTAATTTCTTCTCTTATGATTATTACTAGCCTTCTGTGTTTACTTTCACATATTCAAGAAAATACAAATAAAAGAAAATTGGAAAAATATTTATTTCTCTATTAAACATGGACGAATTACTTTTGTCACTATCCTTCAAGCAAAATAGTGACCACTAATTACACAATTCCTGTATTTATTAGTTAGCACAAATAATCTAGATATGATCTACCATGTTCAAGAGAACATGCACAGGTCGTAAAAAAGACCTATGCTATTTTATTTAAGAATCACAGTTATTGGTAAAACATGAACACATTTTGGCTTAAAAAGGTGCCAGTGATCACCACTATTAATTTTTTAAATATGTGAACCATTTTATTACATAGCAACACCAAAAAAGAAAAGTACAAATACTAAAAGATATAAAATAACCACTGCAATTATTTACATGTAGATGATGTGATTTTTTTAATTTGAAAAGGTAAAAGATTCATCTTAAAATACAAAGCACATGTGATAGCTTAGTAAGGTAGCTAGCATTCAATACAGGAAACAAACACAATAGCTATTGTTTTTCCACCTTATCCAAATATCAATATCGTTGGGAAAATGGTGATATGTAATAAACGTAATAGCTCGGCACATTCCTCTATATGATTTTTCTACCAACTTTCATATATTACCCTAAGGAGCTTCTTGCTGTTGGTATTTAATCAGAATTTTGGGTATAGCATTGTCTCCAAAATACCAGAGGCTATTCCTCTAATCTCTGTTCAATTCCTCAAGTACTGCAGATTAATTTATTTTTTATTAATTTTAATGAGAAAGAAATAGCAATGAGAGTTTCAAAACAGGTTAGTAGGACAGTTACAATAATTAATACATTGCATATTGTTGTCTTTGTAATACCTATTCAGAGTATGAGATGCAGACATGACATTTTGTCTAAACACTATTAGTACAAATCTTTCTAATTGAATGAAGAGAAAGCAGCTGTATATCTATTCTTTTTGTATATACATATATATTATTTTCACTACAAAATAGTCCCTCATTCATATCCCCCTTTTTGTTTTGCTGTTGGAGATGGGTGTTCCATTGCCATTCAAATATTGTAGGTGCATGAATTCAGCAAAATAACCAAATATAATCCAATAGTCCATAATAGTAATGGGTTATCAACAGAACTGGCAATGTCAGAAGTTGTTGAATTGAACCTTTAACAGCTCAGCTTATTTTTTCCATTAGCTTTATTGAAAATCAATAATTATATAGCATATTAAAATTGTAGTTAAATATTGAAATGTGAAAGATGTAAAATGTAGACAAAGTGAATTTGAGAGAAATATTTCTGAAATGAATATATAGCATGAGATTAATAATAGATTGCACATTGTAAATAAATTATTTACAAACTTAAATGAATATAACAACAAAAATTGTCCAAAATAAAAATGAATAAGAAAGAGTTTACAGATGTCATATAATAGTTGACATTGTGCAAAAATCAAGGAACTTATATTCATATAATGAGAATTCTCAACATAGAAAAGGGTACGCAATACATATTTAAAGATTAAAATATCTAAATTTAGTTGAAATTATAGCACCACATTTCCAAGAAAAATGAACCTTACTCACAAGAAATTTGAATCAAATCATACCAAGATGCACAAAAATAAAATTGTCCAAAACTAATTATAAGGAAAAAAGTCATTAAAGCAGATACACAAAAAATATTATCTATGGAAGAACAAAATTAAATAGCAGTATTCCACATTAGAAACAAAGAGCAAGTGTTTTAGAAACTAGATTGACTAATTCAAAGGACTGAACAAAAAAGATCTGTCCTTATTGAATTTTATGCTTATCAAACATACCTTTGAAAACTAAAATATTTTCCAGTTATACAAATTTGAAATATTCTAATACTTCCAGATGTAGCATATAGAAAATAATAAAGAGCATAATGTAGAAAGCAAGATAATTTGCTGTAGGGTCCTGCATAAAGAATAAATAGCTCTCAAAATGGTAGTTATGCAGGACAATGTAAAGTATATTAGATGAACACATTTAAAAGGTCATTGAAGAGGTCTTCCTCTGCACTATTGGGACAGCCCACATCCAGCCCAAGCCCAGGCCCTGTGGGTATGTGGGAGAGCTTCTGCGCCCCCCTTCACTGGCTGGACCTCTCCTAACCAAGCCCAGGCCCACTGCATGAATAAGAATAACATATTTGTAGAAAAATGGATGGTAGAGAGATAGCTCTGCTGTCTACATGACTGCTTCTCAAGCACAAAACCCAAGTTTAATACCCCATACTATATGCAACTCCAGGCCCAGGACATATGTAACAAACTTATTGAATACATATAATTCATGATTATGTGCCAAATAGAAACCAGTAAAAAAGAATTACATTTAATAAATGAACAACAAAAAGACCAAGGTGAGAAAAGAATGTCAATCTTCGAAGAAATGATAAACATGATGAAAGAATTGCTGTGAATATCTGAAGAAGATATTGATAAAGAGGAGTGTAGGAAAATGATGAAACTTTAATGAACAAGATAACAAAGAAACAGAATGCATAAAATAGATTCAAACAGATATCCAAGAAGTTAAAATATTAAAAATTCCATTAAAAGCTCTTAAAATGGTTTGAATGAAACTGAAAATAGATTTTCAGACCTGGAAGACATCATTGCAGCTAGTGACCAAGAAATGAAAGATCTCTTAAAATTAACAGGGAACTGGGAAAAAATGATCAATAGTCCCCCACCCCATGGTGCTGCTGCACTTGCAGGTCTGTGTAGAGCCACAGATGTGGGTCTGTATTACACAGGATGGCTTTTGTTAAAATTGTCAAGAATAAGTCGTACTTTGAGAGATACGAAGTGAAGTTTAAAAGACGATGAGAGGGAAGAACTGAATACTATGCTAGGAAATGTTTGGTCATCCAGTACAAAAATAAGTACAACACACCCAAATACTGAATGATAGTTTATGTAATTAACAAAGATATCATCTGTCTGAGTGCTTACGCCCATATTAAATGGGATATGATAGTCTGTGTGGCATGTGCATATGAGCAACCAAAATATGGTGTAAAAGTTGGCCTAACAAATTATGCTGTAGTGTATTGTACTGTCCTGCTGCTGGCCCGCAACCTTCTTAGTAGGTTTGGCAGGGATGAGATCTATGAAGCTCAGGTGGAGGTGAACGCTCATGAATACAATGTGGAAAGCATTGATGGTAAAAATGGTGACTTCACCTGCTATTTGGATGCAGACCTTTCCAGAACAACATCTGGCAATAAAGTTTTTGGAGCCTTAAAAGGTAGTGTGGATGGAGGCTTGTCTATCTTTCACAGTACCAAGCATTTCCTTGGTTATGATTCTGAAAGCAAGGAGTTCAATGCAGAAGTACATTGGATGCACATCATAGGTCAGAATGCTGCAGATTATATGCGTTATCTAATTTGAGAAGATGAAGATGCTTACAAGAAACAGTTCTCTCAGTACATAAAGAATAAATAATGTACCTCCAGGCATGATGGAGATGTAAAAGAAAGCTCATGCTGCTATACAAGATTATCCAGTCTATGAAGACAAGCTGAAGAGAGAAGTTAAAAAGAAGAGGTGGAACCATTGCAAAATGTCTCTTGCTCCGAAGAAAGATTGAGTAGCTCAAAAGAATGCAAGCTTCCTCAGAGTTCAGGAGTGGGCTGCTGAGAGTTAAACCAAATTTCTATGAAGATATTTCAGATGAAGACCAATAAACTTAGTCATCAATCAATCAATCAATCAATCAATCAATAAAATAATTCAACAGCCACAAGATGCCACATAGATAAGCACTGTAAGAGTGGTAGGTGTCAATGAAAAAGGAATCAATGCAAATGATATAAAAAGACCATTTGAGGAAGGAATAACAGAAAATTTCCCAACATGGGAAAATAATCTGACATACAGATAAAGGATGAATATAGAACTAGAATTAGCATCAAATAAAATAAACCTACACTCTGAAATACGATAATAAAGATCCCAAAAATTCCATATAAAAACAAGGTATTATAAGCTGCTAGAGAAAATTAAAAAAATCACATATAAAGGAAATCTCATCAGAATCACAGCAGATTTCTCAACACAAAATATCAAGTCAAGAAGAGCTCAACGTGAGGTATTTCAAGTCCTCAAAGAAAACAAATTTGAACTAAGATTGATGTACTCTAAAACACTATCTTTCAAAATTAATGCAAAACTGAAATACTTCCATGACAAACAACAACTGAAGAAACTTATGACCACCAAACCATCACTACAAAGAGTGAAATATATTCCAGGAAGACAAAAAATGGCTATAATTCCAAGAACAACAATAGAAAGAAACAACCAAACAAGGTTAACAATTAAGCAGAGGGCAAAAGAAAAGAACCAACCAATACAAATCAGTTATAATCACCAATTTAATTGACTCAATTCATCAATTAAAAATATTAGACTGGCATCATTGATCAAGATACAAAATCCAACAATATGCAGTATACAAGAAACACATTTAACTCAAAAGGAAATTCATAGCCTGAAAGTCAAAGGTTGGAAAATGATACTCTATGAACAAAGGACTCAGAAAAAAGCAGGGGTATCTATTCTGTTTCAGGTAATGTGAACTGAATGTTACCTGAATGTTACTTCAGGTAACGTCAGATCCAAAAATGATCAAACAAAATAAAGATGAACACTACATACTTGTTAGGAGAAAACCTCAAATGGTAGACATCAAAATCATAAATGTATATGCATCAAATATGGGAGGATCAAACTAAGAAAAACTTAAAAGGACATGAACCATCAAATAAGTAACACAATCTTAATAGGGGAACTTAGTATCCCTTTGCTTCAAAGAGATGAATTACCTAGACAAAAGGTAGCAAACTGTAGTACACCGAGCTGAAACTTAGAACAAAAGGACTTACTAGATATTTATAGAGTGTACTACCAAACATCAACTAAATACACATTCATTTCAGCTACACATGGGACACTCTCTAAATTAGACCACATATTAGACATAGTTAGGTAAATGCTATACAAATGATTATCCCATGAATATTATCTGACCATAGTGCAATGTAACTGGAAATTAACAAAAAAACCTGCAAAAATTCCTACAAACTTATGGAAATTAAATAACAACCTCCCCAAGCATCAATGGGTCATTGATGAAATTAAAGAAGAAATTAAACAATATCTGCAATCAATGAAAATTCAAACACAACTTACAGGAATGTGTGGAATACAATGGAATCAACTGTCAAAAGGAAATTGATAGCAGTGAATGGTCACATTAGAAACACAGAATAAGAGCAAATAAATACCCTATTGCTGCACTGAAAGCTTCTAGAAAAAGAAGAGCAAGTCAAGCCCAATAGTTCTACAGCACTGGTCATTTGAGAAATACAAATGGAAAAAATACTGGTATTTCATCTCACACCAGAAATAATGGCCATCATGAAGAAATTAACTGATATTAAATGCTTGAGAGGCTGTAGGGAAAAAGAAACCATTATCCACCATTGATGGGACAGTAGACTGGTATGATTTCTGTGGAAATCAATGTCGAAATTCCACAACAAATATGGATTAGATTTCCTATTCAACCCAGCTATTCTCTTGCTGAGTATTGTTCAAGATGAATTAGAAACATCATACCAAAGTACTCATGTTCATAGCAGCAAAATTTATCATTGATAAATCTTGGAAACAACCTAAATGTCCATCAACTGAAGAATGGAAAGAAAACATGTGGTACTTTATACAATGGAATATTACTCAGCAATAAAAAAACATAAGCTCAATACTTTTTTTTCTTTTTAAAGTTTTATTGATAAACATATAGAAATGAGACAGTTTCAAATCAAATCGAAAGTACAGTTTCAACAAATAATACACTGCATACATTCTTCCTAGTGGTTAATTGCTATACAAGATGCAGACTTGTGATCCTACTTACAAACACCATTAGAAAAAATCATTCTATTCATTAAGAGAATGCAACTATATATCTATCCCAACC
>NW_004524588.1:594623-608670 GCF_000260255.1 Octodon degus
GGACTGGTCCCGCCGGCGCAGGGTAGCAGGAAGCTCTCCACACACTCACCGGACCTGGACTAGGACTGGGTCTGGGGGTTCCGGGAAGTCGGCAGAAATTCCTACTGGGCGGGAGGGGTGGGGGGCGGCCCGAGGGGGCGGGAGAGGGTCCGGCCCACGCTGCGCCTGGGCTGGGACTGGTCCCGCCGGCGCAGAGTAGCAGGAAGCTCAAGCTCAATACTTTTATAAGTAAATGGATGCAACTAGACACCATATTCATATGTGAAATAGATCAGACCCACATGTGTAAACATCATATTGTCTTCATAGTGTAACAAAATAAAAGAGTAAATAAAATCTAAAGAGATTTAATGCACACACTCTTCAAACTCACTGATAAAATTGGAAGAGGAATATTTCCAAACTCATTCCTGGGAGCCAGCACTATCCTCTTTCTAAAACTTTTCAAGCATCCAACTAAAAATTAAAAGTATAGGCTAAACTCTTTAATGAATAGAGACACAAAATCCTCAACAAGATACTGCCAAACAATACAAGTCATCAAAAGGACATAACCTAGACAGACACAGGGGCCAGGAGTTTGATCCCCCAGCATGCAGGTACTGCCCCTGGAGCACGCTGAGACTGCAATTGAGACTGGGTGTGGTGGTGTGTGCCTACAATCCCAGCACTTGGGAGCCTGAAAACATGAGGATCATTATGAGTCTGATCTGTGTAGTGAGACTCTGTAAATCCTGTACTAAATATATAAAAAAGTGATGTCATGATTAAGTAGGTTTCATTCATGAGATGCAAAGATGGTGCAAGATATGAGTGACTGCTTGTGTCTGCATGTTCCCTAAAAGTCTCATTAGTCTTAGGAGTTTTTGAAAGTTGGTTTAATCTCGTGTGTGATGATGGAATTAAGTGTGTGAGTGTTGGGGTGGGGGTGATGGCTCAGTAGAATAAGCACTTCCCTGGCAAGCGCAAGGGCCTGAGTTCATTCCCCACTTCTGCAAAAAAAAAAAAAAAAAAAAAAAAAAAAAAAAAAGTGTGAGTGTTACAGCTGTCTTAGGCTAAGTAACCTGCATACAATAAAAGGGACAGAAAGAATCTTGTCTCCTCCTCTTGTTGTTTTGCTCCCATGAACTAGTTTCCCTTTGTAGCCACTCTGTATTCTGCCCACAGGGAACTGTACACCTTTGTCAAATCACCTTGCCTTGCAGCCAGCTGATTATGGACCGAAATATCTATGAACTCCCAGTCAAATAAGCTTTCCTTTCCTAACTTTGGGTGTTAGGTATTTTGTATCCTCAATGAGAAAAGTAACTCAGACCCTCATCATATCAATAAATTCAATATATTACATATGCATAAGCAGGGACAAAAACCACATGATTAGCTCAACAGATTTAGAAAAAAAATTATCAAAATCCAACACCCATTCATAATTTTTAAAAAATTCTGAGAAAATAGGAATTGTAGTATATTATCTCAATCCGATAATGTCTTCTACATATGTATGTGTGTATATATGTATTAAGGTATGTATCTCACATAGGGAAACACTATTTCTTCAAATTTGAAAGTCATATTACCAACAATAAGGGAAGAAGGAGCTTCAATACAAGTTTTGCTTAAAATGATGCAAAATTTGAAAATGTAATTTACTTTTATTTAAAACAACAACAGATATGTGACTATATGTAGGTACTTGATTGTTATTATTATATATACTAACCTAATGACAGAGGCATACAGATAGAATATGTTTGAACTAATTTAGACTATTTACATTTGGTATAGTCAGAGTACAACACTTGTTATAAATGAGAAAATTTAAGTTAAATATACTAGCCTCATATATAAATATGGCTAAGTGCAAAAATGAGTCAGAACTGCCTCTATTTCAGGAATTAACTTTTTAACTTGTTATTCTGCTTTCTAAGTGAAGGGTTAAGACAATTATCACTGGAGGAATTCTTTTAACCTACATAAAACCTTTCCTCATGTGCTGTTTGAGAGGAAACCTAAAATGTGTCCAGTGAGACCAGTGCAGTATTGTGCCCGAGGGCGATTTCCTCAGGCTAACTACTGCCAGGGACATAAGTTCTGTCCTTTGTAGAACCTCCTAATGCTACAATAATATTTCCACCCCACACTGCCCAACCCCACAGTGATTTGCATTTCTTTTTGCTTTCCTTCATGAGCTCATCTGTGCTACAAGGAATCAAACAAGAGTGACCTGCCTGCTTCTACATTATGGTATGCTTGCTTTAATTGATAGGAATTTTCTGAATTTTGCCGAGATTGCCCTGTATTTCCTTTTTCACTATATGTTCCCTCCCCCAATCGAAAGAATTTTGAATATGCATTGGATTCACATTCTTTGCTCAGTATTGCTTTTGTGGTTGGAGGTGTGTTACAGCTTCTAAATTGAATATTGTAATTTTTTGTGCTATTTCCAAAATATATTGTACATTTTTGTAATGTCTTTGGTAGCATTTTCAATATTCCCTGTTTGTTTATTTGCCTATTCTTTAACTATTGGCAAGTTGGCAAAGCATGATTGTGTTATGTAGTCTATTTCACATTTCTACTAAGAAGCATATCATCCTTCATGTATCTTCTTATTCTTGGGGTGATAACCAAGCACATGAAAGCTGTGAAAGGCGATGGGCAAGTAGGTAAAACCCGAAGTTCTTCAGTGCTCATGAAGGAAAGCGTGCTAGAAGTTGGGAGAGGCACAAAATGTGGGAGATATTTTTGTGTATGTGTGTGTGAACACATCAGTTCAATTAATTCTTTATGAAATAGCAGATAGATTTCTATCTCATTCACATGCACAGACAATTAGTTTAAGAGTTTAGGGAATGTTTATCTTTAGCATTATGTTATTTGAGATGCAACGTGTTTTTAATACAATGCCTGCACAATTATGATATTAAACATGAGATGAGTCCATGTTTAAAGTTTATCCACTGAATATATTAAATTATTAGAGGAGGAAGAGGAGAACAGATTTCAACAAGTAGAGAGGAAAGGAGCAAGAGCAGAAGAGAGAGAGAGAGAGAGAGAGAGAGAGAGAGAGAGAGAGAGAGAGAGAGAGAGGCTAAGTTTTATTATCACTATCCAACATTGGAAGACTAATGATCACAGGAAATTATTAAACAACTCTGAGAGCTTGTAGGAAGCACCTTGTAGACTGGCTCAGTGGATCTCTGATTACATCTGGATTTGAAATTTACTTATATCTTCAATGCCTAGAAAATTCCATATGCCAGTTCATATGTTTTCTGCTACATGTGCTAAAATTTTGTAATATTGCTTAGCCATAACTCATGTTGCCAGAATAAACTATATAGATGATGCAAAAATATCAAAATTATCCAAGTAAATATGCCTTTGTTTTCTTGTCAGTGCATAAGAATGGCATTTTGCTTTTGCCGTCAACTAAAAAAAGACTTTTGTATAGTGCACATGATGTTTCCCTGAATTTGACTGGAAGGTCAGGAAAAAATCAAAAATTTTAGGAAGAAAAATTGTGAATCAAGTCTTCAAGAAATCCTAGTTTCCTGTTTTGGAAGTACAAAAATGATTTTTTAAAGCAAAAATATTTTTGAATCTTTAGTCAAATGTAGTTCTCATTTTATATGTATGCATTAAATTTCAGCAATGGTAATTGAAATCAAGGCATCCACACAGACAATGAATAAGTTCATGAAGATCATGTGTATAGTCATTTTATATGTTGAGTTCATAACTGGAAATTTAGTAAATGGCCTCATAACAGTGGCAAACTTCATGGTCTGGATCAAGAGAAGAAAGATCTCTCTGTTTGATCAAATCCTCACTACCTTGGCAATCTCCAGAATTTGTCTGTTCTGGTCAGTAGCCATAAATGTATTATCTGTTACTTACCCAGGCTTGTTGACTGAAACAATGGCAAAAATAGCTGGTTTTAACTGGACAGTTACTGGTCATTTTAACATCTGGCTCACAACGTGTCTAAATGTCTTTTATTTTTTCAAGATAGCCAATTTTTCTAAATCTGTTTTTCTTTTTCTTAAGTGGAGAGTTAAACAGGTGATTTCACTGACACTTTTAGTGTCCTTGGTCTTGTTGCCTTTACACATTATACTGACAAACCCATATCTCGATGCCTGGATTAATGGACATGAAAGAAGCATGTCAGACATTTCCAATTTAATTAACTCCACACAATTGTTGAAAAAAATTTTATTCAGAAACAGTGTATTTGCATTCATACCCATTACTGTGTCCCTGACAACTTTTCTCTTGCTCATCTTCTCCCTGTGGAAACATCTGAAGAGGATGCAGCAGAGTGTCCACGAGTCCAGAGATGTCAGCACCACGGCCCACATAAAAGCTTTGCAAATTATAGTTATCTTCCTCCTCCTGCATGTCATTACTCTACTTTCTTTTGTCATACAAATGTCGAGCTATGAATTGCTGGATAAATCATTCATGTTTTTATTTCGCCAGGTTACTGTTTTTGCCTTCCTTTCAGGGCATTCATGTGTCATAATTTGGGGAAACAAAAGGCTGAGGCAGACATCTTTATTCTTGCTTCGATGGCTAAGGTGCTGGTCCAAAAATGTGGGGACTTCAGCTCCCCAGTAAATGTTCTGTATCACTATATGTATTTTTGGAAAGATTAATTCAAAAGAAATTCTTGTATACTATAAATTTGTTCTCTATATTCTGACATCCTATATAACTTTGATAATTTAAAAATGCAGGCTCATCCCTTCCCTAAAATGCAAAAAATAAATAAATAAAAAATAAAAAGGTACATTCAGCATAAACACTATCAAAGGATATTTCAACTCAATAAGTACATTTTAAGTATTTATTTAAATATACTCATAAACAGAATACTGTCATTTTAGAAAGTTTAAATATACAAGAATTTATAGTCATGAATATTTTGAATTTTGCTCCGATCTTAGAACCTTCTGAAATTTTAAAGTGAAGTAAGAAAGATGTGTGTTGGTATGCATTTAAGACCACTACAATAAATTGAACTCTATGGTTTTTATATAAATAAGCAAACATTATGTGAAGAAATATAAATCATAAATTCAGAACAACATCACTTTAATGTATGATTCATTTTTGGATTCAATATAAAATAGAAACAATATTTTTGAGTCACAAGGCTGTTTATCCAGTTATCCCACTCTCAAATTTAAGACATTTTAGAATATATTTCTCATTATTAAGAATATGCTTTTTTCATGTGGAAACATATGACATTTTTTGTTATTCTGTGCAACAACAAATTTTGATTTTAAATCTTAATATATGAAATCTTTGTGACAATGGTGTTTTCGTTAAGTAGCATCCTAGAAATTTTTCTTTTAGCTTATGTTGCATTAGGTACATGTGCTACTGAGGTGGACGTGTTTGTAATACGAATAGAGATTTATAACAATACTGACCACCATATAATTAACATGAACTTTGATTAACTCTATGTGATAATAATATTGATTGTATTTTTAAAAATAAAACATAATTTCATAAAGTAAAAAAATTAAGACAAAATAGACACAAGATTTGGGGTGAGGGGAGGAAAACATGGTCATATGTCATTTATTTTGTTATCTATTTTTTAAGATAGAGTACTGTATAGTTTCAGAAATGAAGAATTATTGAGGTATATGTTCATTCATAATCTTCAAATGGTGTTTGTTTTAGGAATATATTCCCTTGTTTTTCTAATGTCATTTTTCATTTATATCTTTGTTCAATAAATGAGTTCTTGAAAAAGAGTAGTCATTTATAATTGGTTGTGAATAAAATAGGATATAGCATGGAAGTGACTGGTTAATGTTGCTTTGTTTATAATCTATTGATATTCCTGGGTGTTTGATGGTACTCTTTTCATGATTAATCTGAGTATCTGACATGAAAGACACTTATTCTATAGTCCACAAAAGTGTCAAAAAATTTAAAATAATAGCTTATACAGCAAAAAATTCTTCCTATGGTATAGAACATCAACTGGAAGAGATTGCTCACAGCTACATCTGAATATTGTGGGGAAATGACAGTAAATAATATGTACTTAGGAGCTCATAACAAATACTCATTTTTTTTATAACATCGGGTCACTTACATAATAAGTGCACAAGTTTTCATTGTTTATATTAATTTTGGGGATTAAAAATCACAAGTGCAAAATTGTCAAATGTGTTGTGTGATTTAAAGATACTTTTGTAATGGTGAGAAGACACTCTCTCAGGCTTTCACAGAGAGCACATTGGCCAAGCAATGGCCGTGACTCATCCACATGGCTGACACTGACAAAGGTTCTACAATCTGAGGTACAGGATCTCAGGATAAATCCTGAGGGCATTTCACTGACCTTCTCAGACCAAAAAGCTACAACTCTTGTTGCATAAGTCCTGCTTTACCTTGGTCTTAACCATCCAGTAGAAAAGTATGAAGACGAAATATAGAAAATAAAGCCATTCTATTATGTTGAGCTGTGGGGGACTCAGGTCAATAATTTCTGACATTGCCAGTTAAACAGAAGATCCAATGCTATTACGGGCTACTTGACTCTTTTAGAATATTTTGCTGAGTTTACACACCTATAATATTCAATAACGGAACTTAGAAAAAATTGGGTATAACTATGAATGTCCATTTTGTACCTGTGTATTCAGAGTGGTTAGGATAGATATAAAGTTGCATTCTCTTAATGAATAGAATGATTTGTTCTAATGGTGTTTGTAAATAGGATCACAAGTCCGCATCTCATACAGCAATTAACCACTAAGAAGAATATATGCAGTGTATTATTTGTTGAAACTGTACTTCCGATTTGATTTGAAACTGTTTCATTGCTATCTGTTTATCAATAAAACTTTGAAAAAAAAATAAAGATACTTTTGTACAAAGGAAACCAGATCATGAGATATACTTATTTTAAATGATTAAGTTTCTTTATTTTAATCATATATAATTTCTTTTGTATGTTTGTGTATTCAATGAAATTGCTCAAAAATTCAATATTCTAAGCTTTTGTGGTGATAACAGATATACTTATAAAATCAGAATTAGCTAATATTGTATTTAATCAGTAAGTATAATATTGCTGTTACTTTGGAATAAAGTACATTTTTACATATCTTAGCAGGAATTTTTTTCTAATGTTTCATGTAAGACTGTAATAAAAGGTTTTAAGGTATCAAATGTTGTAGTTGCATTTATTTTGATACTGTACTAATTTATTTATCCACTAGAGACATCTAGTTACCCAGCAGATCCTTCTGGGTGAAACTGTCATCCAACCCCTACACCTGGAGATACTCTGTTTTTCCTGTCTCTACAGATTTGCATTTCCAGAGTATTATGTAAAGAAGAAACATTGGCTGTACTTGAGATTGACTTCTTTTATCCAGTACACTATTTATGCAACTCATCCCTGTTTAATTTAGGTCTGAATAGTAAGTCATGTGTGAATACACTACCATTTGCTTTACAATTGCCTGTGGATGGCTTTTTATGAGGTTTGCAATATTTGGTGAATACAAATAAAATTACTAACAAATTAAAGTTTCAAATTTGTTTCATTATTTTAGAAGGTTACATATTTCCTTTTTCTCTGACCAGTTAAAATAATGACACATATTAATAGTTGTAAATAAAATAAACATTTTTTCTACTCCATAAGTTATTTCAATATGAAATATATGCATATTCACATTAGTATGTATTATAATGAAATTGCAACATCTGATGGAAATTGAAATTCCAAAAGTGTATATAAAGACAAGACAAGCAATTCCTAAAGAATACAAAGGTAAATAAATCACACAATAAATATTATTAAAAATTATGTGTCACAAGATATGTGATTGATTTCACATTTAAAGGAAAACTCATCAGAATAATGGCAGATTTCTCTTCAAAAACCAACAAATCAAGAAAGAATGGAGCAAAGTACTTCAAGTCTTGCAAGAAAAAAATTCCAATCCAGATTGCTATACCCTGCAAACATCTCTTTCAAGTTTAATGAGGAAGTGAAATACTTCCAAGACAAAGAACAACTAAAGAATTTCATGACAACAAAGCCCATCCTACACAGACTATCACAAGATATTCTAGAGAGGGATCAAAATGATCACATCTGCATGAATGAAAATGGAAATAACCCAACAAATAGGGCAAATAATTAAACACAGGAGAAAAAGAGGTATACAACAGCAATTTTTCAATTATTTTTTTGTATACAGTAGCAAAATATTCCCATCAGCATACTCTACAAATGGACCTCTCCTGCACCCTATGGGTCATGATTCTCTCTGGGTCTAAAGAGTGGATACAGAGGAAATAGCAGTATCTCCGTAGCATAAGTGATACCTGTCCACCAGTAAGTGTCATGACATATAAGAGCTTTGTGCGATACCCTATCCCCAAACTCTTAGAAGTGCTGGTCATATTTTTGCCATTCCAATATTTTTTTTTATGTGTTATTCTTAGTAATTCTTTACTATCATGAGAACTTTTCTTAGATGATATTTTTGTATATATTAACCTAATCAAATACTGTGTGAGTACTCTGCATTCATCACAGATTCATACATATGATATACTACATTCTGGCCTTTTAGTTGGACTCACAATTTAATTTTAATTTTTGAATATTATTTTGAAATAATTAATTCCATTTGAGTTAATTAATATTTAATTAATTTTCTGAATATTGTTTAATTTTAATTTTTGTTTTATGATCTATACTGTTTCTTTGAGTTATAAGCTACTTATAAGACATGGCATGATATTTTCTCTTGGTATGAGAAACTTTAAAAAAGTGTACTTCAATTTTCCATTGACTTTATATATATGAAAATTATGTATATAACCTGACATAAGATTAATACTGTTTTTTAGAAATCTTTAATGACCTTTTAAATGGGTTCGGCTACTATATATATATGATTTTATTAATTTTATTGAGGAAGAAATTGCAATGTGACACCTTCAAAAAACAGGTTGGTAGGAAAGTTATAATTAATACATTGCATATTGTTGTCTTTGTACTAGTCCTTCATAGCACAAGATGTAGAAATGATATCCTGTCCAAGCACTATTAGTACAGATCTTTCTTCTTATTGAATAAAGAGAAAGTAGCTATATATCTATCCCATTTTGTATATACTAATACAAATTGTCCTTTATTTATATCACCTATTTTTGTTGTTTTTGTCAGATATGGGTATTCCATTGCCATCCAAATATTGTAGGTGCATGAATTCAGCACAATATCCCAGTATAGTCCAGTACTCCACAATAGTAGTGCATTATCGACGGGACTGGAAATGTCCAACTCTAATAACTTGAGCCTTTCACAGTATATTAACATGGTTTCACTTTTCATACCTCGTTTCTACACTTTTCTGCTGGATGGTTAAGACCAAGATAAATCAAGACCTATATAAGAAAAAATGCAACTTTTGTGTCTGGCTTGGTCAGTCAAATCCACTCAGGGCTTATCCTGAAATGCTCTACCTCACTTTGTAGATCCTTTGTCAGTGTCAGTCATGTGGATGAGTCACCACCATTGCTTGACCAATTCACTATCTGAGAAAGCCTGAGAGAATGTTTTCTTTCCATGTGACTCACCTTAGGCACACTCTACATCATCGATCACATTCCTCTGTGGCCCCATAATCTCTTTGATCAGAAAATTTGGGACACCACTGAGTTACAGGATGTGACAGTGCAGGTTCTCATATGTCCTGAGTCCTTACTGACCTTGAAAGGCTGGGGTCAAAATATTGGCTGTCATTGCAGCTCTTCTTTTTCTCAAATTTTTGGTCTGCAAACTTAGGTTGTTAACCTTCCAGAAGAGACACTTATTATTACCCTACAGTATATGCAGTTGGTTTTAACCTTACTGTCTTCTATACCTCTATGCCTCTATACCTCTATACCTTTCTGTCATTGTTACTTTTCTTCAGACGCTATTGTTTCAGACATTTCAGCTATGTGATTCCCAATTTCTTCTGTGTTAATGTCCTCTGCACTTGTTCTGTGTGGGCTCTGGGCCTGAGATAGCATTTTGCTCCTTCTCTTTGTCATTTTGTATTGGGGTGTAGGGTTCCTGAGAGAGCATGGTGGAAAGGGTCCTGAGAATGCAGTGGAAGGTCTCACTCACAGGGCTGTCCTGAGCTTGACCCGGGAGATCCAACCAGTGCGGGTGAGTGCAGGAGCTCACCTCCACACTCACTATGTCTCAGCTTCGACTGGATGGTAAGGGTGGATGTTTCCCAAGAGAGCGCGGTAAGAATCCAGAGAATGCAGCATAAGGTCTTACTCATAGAAGAACACTCAATTTTAAATCATGCATCAAAGGTGTATATAGGTATTATCTCATATTAATACAGAATAAGTAGAATTGTTAGAATAAAATGTGAATTCAACAAAATTCATTATTAAAAAATTTTAGGATAAATTTAATATATCCATATATAGTAGTATAAGCAGATATATAGTAATCTGTCACTCCTCTTCTAACTGAGGTTTTCTTGATGTCTACTTTTGTTAAATGTAACTGACATGTACTTTTAGGTTCTGCTTTATCAAAATATCATTTTTCATACTTTCATTCTTTGCATGGCTTTTCCAGTTGGGTCTATTTCTTATAAAAAAAAATACAATTAGTTTTTGCTTTTAGTTCAGTCATCATGCCTATATCTTTTAATTGGTAATTAATCCTCTTTCTATTCAATGTCATTATTCAAAATATATATTATTTCTTGTCATTCTATTTATTTATTTTTTGTTTTAGGTAACCTACATTCTTAATCTCTATCCACTTTAGTTTTGATGATTTCCTGAGTTAATCCTGTTTGAGTCTTCCCTACTCTTTATTTCTTTATCTTCTGTCTGGTGAAATTTATTCTTTCTATCTCCTTGGCTGTGTTTATCTAGCTTTCTCATGTGGGTGTGTGACTGCTTTAATATTTTCTGTTATAATGATTTAATGCCCATAAATTTTTCTAGTTTGTGTTTTTCTTAGGAGATTTTTAGTTCCCCTTTGGTAATGAAGGTCAACATTGCTGGATATGATAAGGTATCTTGATAGTTATTTTCTTTTAGATACCTCATTTTGTGCACTCTGTAGTGTAATGTTCTCTTGAGATACACTATTACTTTGATGTCTTTGTCTGTTGGACATAACTGATTCCCATTGTCCTTGACTTAGATGTAATGAATAAATACCCAGAATCTGGGTGCCTTGTGGTCTTTTGTTTCTAGCGAACAACTGGCTTTCCCACATTCCTGCTATTCTTGCACTTTCTTTCCTTTCCAGGTATGCACCCTAACCCCAGGCAGGAAGCTGGAACTCACTGGAAGGGGGTCCAGTATTTACCTTTCTACATGACTTGGTTCATCTCTCTCGAATCTTTGATATTATTTTTTGTTTTGCACTTTTGGCTGATTAACTACCATTGTGTCATAGATGGGTCTTTTCTGATCATGTCTATTTGGAATTTTAAATGTTTCCTGAAACTAGATGTTCATACCATGGCAGGATTTTGGAAATTTTCTGCTATTATTGTTAGTGAAAAAAATTCTATATTTTTGGCCTGTAATTTAGTTACTTCTTTATTCTTATAAAGAAGTATTTTGTAAAACAATATTCAGTATTTTAATGTTGTCTCAGTTATCTTGCATATTCTTTTCTCAATTTCCTAATTTTTATTACTCTCTAAGTGTGCCAATTATTCACCTGTATTCAAGCTTAATATTATTTCATTCATTTGTTTTACTATATTCATGTGTCTTTCAACTGAATTTTTAAATTTAATTATTAACTTTTCATTTTAAGAATTTTTTATTGAATTGTTTTTAGATTCTCTCTCTCTCTCTCTCTCTCTCTCTCTCTCTCTCTCTCTCTCTCTTTTGTGGTACCAGGGATTGAACTTAAAGCCTTGCACTTGCCAGGAAAGCACTTATTCCACTGAGCTATCTCCCCAGCCCCCATTTTTTTTTTAAACCGGAGATTGAACTCAGGCCCTTGTGTTTGCCAGGCAAGTGCTCATTCTACTGAGCCATCTCCTCAGCCTTCTATTAAATCAAAGTGATGATGATCTAGGTCACAATTTAGTTTACTTTAAAATAAAAAATATACACAGCATGGTAGTGGATTTGACTGGAAGCAGAGGCATGGAGGAGTAACATGCCTTATGTCCATATATGGAGAAGAGATTGCGGCAGGCTTTCCCTTCTAGATTTTCAGTGCTGTGTTTTATTTAGTGACCTTAGTCTCTTGTGTGGTTGAATGGCTTGAGTTAAAGGGCAGGGAGCTCATTGGAGCAAGGGTTAGGTGGTGATAATGGTGGTAATGATCTCAGCAGCAGAAAGAAAAGAAAGGTAAGACCAATCTGGAATGGGTAACACCACAAAATATTTAAACAGTTGAAAGATGAAGAGTTTGAACCATACCACCTTTATAGTAAATTACAATGATATGTTCTACAAGAATATGCTGGAGGTTGACAAGTAGAAACACTTGCCCATTTCAGTGTCAGTGGATGCAGGTGTAATGTATTACAGGGTGAATCATTCACAGAAAAGGGAAAGACTTCCCATGATGTCATGAGGATGTCTTCCATGTTGCTGTAGGTGAGTAACAGAAGCTAAAGTAATGAATCATGTTTTAAGCATCTATGAAAATGGAAACACTTTTGATAAAATCTGTCTACATGAGGTAGCACCTAACTTCTACAGGAAGCCTGATTTTGAGACTACTGAAACCAAAAGAAGAGCTTCAGAAGAACAGCAAAGTCCCTTCAGGTCAGACTACAAATATACAGAAGACAGAATGTTGGTCAAATGATACATGCAGCTCCCCACACTCAAATGCTGTGAAATAAGACAAGCACATCAATTTCCCACCTTTGATTTTTATAAGCTTCTCATCTTTCTTACCCTATTTTACTTCTTCTCTGTTTTAATTCTTTTGAAGTTTTAATATTATTAAAGAACCTTGAAAAATAATCATCCTGAATTGTTTCAGATCTCCTAGTTTTGTGATAAGGTTGGATTGAAGGAAAGAGAAAGTAGATGTGTTAGTTCACAGTCAGGATTTATGACCTCCCTACATTGTCAGATGATTTTAAACAATAAAGTTGCTGGTTTTTTATGCCCTGCTTTCATATTGAAGGGAAGAGCATACAATGTTGTCTGCTTAAAATACAAAAAGAAGCAACAGTAATTACTTGCTCTGCGATTCAGACAGGTTTAGTGTATTTTGTGGCACTTTGAGGTTTTATACACTGTCTCTGAGATGCTAGTCCTAGACACAGCCTTTTCCCTACTTTTAGTGTGTGTGACCACTCTTGTAGGAGTTAAAGCATTGTTATGGTATAAACAATTCAAAAATTAGGGCCGGGGAGATAGCTCAGTGGAATAAGTGCTTCCCTGGCAAGCACAAAGGCCTGAGTTCAATTCCTGGTTCTGCCAAAAAAAAAAAAAAAAAATGAAAGAAAAAAAGAAAAAGAAATACTGTTTAGGGGTCAGGGAGATGGCTCAGTAGAATAAGCATTTGCCTGGCAAGTACAAAGGACCTGAGTTCAATCCTCGGTTCCGCAAAAAAAAAAAAAATAAAAAAATAAATCAAAGTTTAGTTAGGATTTTAAAGCAATTGCCTTTTTTCTTCTCTGTGATAGATGGGAAAGTTTGGGTGGGTGTTTATACTTTGGTGCTAGAATTTGAGTTAAAGTTACTTTTTTTTTCTAATGAGTAAACTGGTTTTTAGCAAGCTTGTTTTCTTGTTACAAATTACTACTAGGAACATTAACTTTCACAATGTAGTTGTTGGTAATAATTTTTTAGCATATGTGAGCTAGAAATAATGACCCTCAATTGATGTAAAGAAGATTGCAAGATCATACACCATGACCAGGTAGGATTCATCCCAGGGATGCACGAATGGTTCAATATTAGAAAATCTATCAATGTAATACACTATGTCAATAGAGCGAAAATTAAAAACCACATGATCATCTCCATTGATGCAGAA
>NW_004524588.1:611435-612775 GCF_000260255.1 Octodon degus
TAGATATATAGTTGCATTCTCTTAATGAATAGAATGTTTTGTTCTAATGGTGTTTGTAAATAGGATCACAAGTCTCCATCTTGTACAGCAATTAGCCACTAAGAAGAATATATGTAGTGCATTATTTGTTGAAACTGTACTTCCGATTTGATTTGAAACTGTCTCATTGCTGTTTATCAATAAAACTTTGAAAAAAAAAAGAAGATTGCAGCACTTTCTTTCTTTATTTATTTATATTGGGTTGGGACCCTTGTTGTTCTGTACCATGAAATAAACCTAGAGAAATATTTTTTGACAAATTAAAGCACATGTTAAAGAAGCGTTAGTGGACCTGTACCATAATAAGTATATTTAATGTCTATTAATAATGTCCGTTAAACTATGGCAAATCCAGATTTAAATTTATTTATAGGAAGATTTAGGTTTTTTATGTTTTGGGACTCAAGCTACGCTGTTGATTTTTTTGTGGAGATCATCTCTGAGTGCCTACACACTGTGTAAACAAGATGTATGATTAAAGAAACTGTTTAACAACAGTGCTTTTATTTTTGAGAAAGTAGAACCATAAAATGTTAATAATGTAAATATCACTTTGATCTCCCTTAACAGAACTAGTTTATGCCAGATCGCTATCTTTCACATAAACAACAGTGGCCCTGATAGGTTGATATTGTTTTTTAAGATGAGAGACATTTTTTTTTTTCTTTCTGAGAAGGGGTTTCGCTATGCAGTTCAGTTTGGCCTTGAACTCACTTTGGAACCCAGAGTAGCTTTGAACTCCCAGCGATCCGCCTGCCTTAGCCTCCTATTTTAAAAATAGGCATAAAGAGTTATATACTCCTTATGGTTACACATAAGCCCAAAAAACTAACCATATACAACTTTGAAGCAGGACAGTCCCACAATAATCCTTTTCCTGTCTTTTGCTTTCATTCACCATTCTGTATACTCTTTTTTTGTTAAGTTCTATTATTTGAATATTTTACACGTGTAAACTCAGCAAAATATTCTAAAAGAGTTCAGTAGCCCATAATAGTATTGGGTCTTCCGCTTGACTGCAATGTCAGAAATTGTTGACCTGAGTCCCCTATAGCTCAACATAACAGCATGGCTTTACGTCTTATAATTCATTTTTATACTTTTCTGCTGGGTGGTTAACAACAAGGTAAAGCAGGACCTATGCAACAAGAGTTGTAGCTTTTGAGTCTGATAAGGTCAGTGAAATCCCCTCAGGATTTTTCCTGAGATCCTGTACCTCAGATTGTAGAACTTTGTCAGTGTCAGCCATGTGGATGAGTCACGGCCATTGCTTGGCCAGTGTGCTCTCTGTGAAAGCCTGA
>NW_004524588.1:612875-614195 GCF_000260255.1 Octodon degus
TGGTCAGATAATGTGCATGGGATAATTTCTGTTTTCTTGCATATACTTAAGCATGACCTATGGACCAGTATGTGGTCTATTTTAGAAAATGACCCATGTACAGCTGAGAAAAATGTGTATTCAGCTGTGTTTGTGTGGAACACTCTGTATTTGTCCACCAAGTCCATTTGTTTCAAGCTCTGTTGTGTTCTGTTATTTCTTTGCTAAGATTTTTCTGGTTGACTTATCTTTTGGGGATAAGGGGGTGTTAAGGTCTCCTGTTAAGATTTGGTATTGAATATTAGATTTTTCATGTCCGTTAAGATTTGCTTAAGGGCTGGTGAGCTGGCTCAGTGGTTTAAAACACCTACTTAGGAGAAGCTTAACAGAGCACATAGACCACGGTTCAATCCCCCAGCACCACATGCCATCCAGCCCTGCCGCCATGGGGGCTGAGCTGGCCACACAGAGACACATAAATAAATAAATAAATAAATAAATAAATAAATAAATTTTAGAACAAGTTTTGCTTTATATAGTTTTGTGCTCTCTTGCTTGGTGCATACATATATATGAATTGTACCTCTTCCTCTTGTATTTTTCTCCTAATGAGTATATAGTGGCCTTCTTTATTTTACTTGATCATTCTTGGTTTGGAGTTGATTCTGTCTGAGAATAGGATTGCTACTCCTGCTTTTTTGTGAGGTGCTGGGGCATGTAGTATTATGGTTCATCCTTTGACTTTCATCCTATGAATGTCTTTATGAGTTAAATGTGTTTCTTGTATACAGCATATTGTTGGATTTTGTTTCCTTATCCACTGTGCCAGTCTATCTCTCTTAATTGGTGAATTGAGTCCATTCACATTGATGGTTAGAATTGAGATGTATTGACTTATGATTGACATGTTATTGTCCTGTTGTCGTTTACTCCTTTTTCTCCTGTGTTTAATTGCTTGTCCTATTTAGTTGGTTGCTTATGATCTCATTCGTGGAGCTCTGATCATTTTTTCCCTCTCTAGAACATCTTTCAGTAGCCTGTGTAGGATTGGCTTTGTCATCATGAAATTTTTTAGGTGTTTTTTTGGCATGAAAGTATTTCACTTCTCCATCAAACTTGAAAGAGAGTTTTGCAGGTATAGTAGTCTGGGCTGGAATTTGTTTTCATAGAGGACTGAAGTACTCTCCTCCGTGCTCTTCTTGCCTTCATGGTTTGTGAAGAGAAGTCGGCCATAATTCTGATGGGTTTTCCTTTGAATGTGATCTGCTTCTTTTCTCTAGCTGCTTTCAATAAATTATTCTTGTGCTGAATTTCTGGGATCTTGATTATTATATGTCTCGG
>NW_004524588.1:614295-618185 GCF_000260255.1 Octodon degus
TGTGCTCTCTGTGAAAGCCTGAGAGAATGTTTTCTCTCCATGTGACTCTCCTTAGGCACACTGTACATCATCAATCACTTTCCTCTTTGGCCCATAGTCTCCTTGATCAGAAAATTTGGGACACTACCGAGTTACCTGATGTAACAGTACAAGTTCTCATATGTCTTGAGTCTTAATTGACTTTAGAAGGCTAGGGCAAAAATGTTGGCTTTCCTTGTGGCCCTTCTTTTTCTCTAATTTTTGGTCTGCAAAATTAGGTTGTTGACCCTCCAGAAGAGAGATTTATTGTTATTAACATACAACTTAGGTTGTAAAGCTTAACCTCACTATCTGTCTGAATATCAAACATCTTAGGTATAACATGGAACAGGTATTTTTCATCGAGTATTAATATGTTGAACTTTTAGTCCCTGCAGAATATGATGAAAAAACATTTAAAAATTAGAATATATTTTAAAAATAGGCATAAAGAGTTATATACTCCTTATGGTTACACATAAGCCCAAAAAACTAACCATATACAACTTTGAAGCAGGACCGTCCCACAATAATCCTTTTCCTGTCTTTTGCTTTCATTCACCATTTCCTTCTTTTTGAACAACCGTCTACCCAAGAGAAGCATAGCAGCAACTGGCATGTCATGACAAACAGCCAGTATTCAGAAGACCAGAATGACAGGCGCTCCAAATATGAAACTACTATTACAAATTACCATCTGCACTGCAGTTGCTTAGTTTACAGGTACCAGTATATATACTTAGTCAGGGTGAGAATCTTTCCAATTAACTGCTAGATTTAAAAATCTTGTGGAGATTCTCAGGATCATTGCCTTGCCCATATTCTACATATAATTGTATGGCTTTCCTTTTTCATGTTTCCTAGCTCTTCTCCTTTCCCTCTTTTGCTTAGTTAGTCCTTGAGATCCTGCTTTCCTTTTACTTGTATTACACCTTTCTATTTGTATTTCTTCTTTTGAGTTCTTATACTAGGGAAACTATACAATATTTACACATGTGTGTCTGGTTTATATGACTTATGAGTATATGTTCAAGTGGCATCCAGTTCAATATAAAGGCTTTGAGTTTATCATTCTTAATAGCTGAATAATACTCCATTGTGCAAAATACCACATCATTTCAACCATTCCTCAGGTGATGAACATCTTGGGTGTTTCCAAGATTTGGCTATCACAAATTGTGCTGCTATAAACATAGGCACAAACATATCACTATGATACGATGTTTTCAGATACTTTGGGAAAATTCCCAGTAGAGGAATAGGTGGTTTAAGTGGGACTTCCAGTCCAACATTTCTATGGAGTCTCCACATTGATTTCCATAACAGTTGTACCAGGCTACATTCCCACCAGCAGTGGAGAAGGGTTCCTTTTTCCCCACAGCCTCTCCAACATTTGTTGTTGGGTGATTTCTTTATGATAGCCATTCTTTCGGGAGTGAGATGATATCTCAGTGTTCTTTTAATTTGCATTTCGCAGATGGCTAGTGAAATGGAGCATTTTTTCGTGTATTTATTCAGTTCTTTAATTTCATCATCTGAGAAGTGTGTGTTCATTTCAGTTGCCCATTTCTGGATTGCGCCTTTAAATTTAGGGCACTAGTGTTTTTTTAGTTCTTTATAAATTCTAGAGAGCAGACCCTTGTCTGAGTACTTATTTGTCATGATTTTATCCAAATTTGTGGATTGACTTTTCACTTTGTTGGCAATTTCTTTTGATGTGAAAAAACTTCTCAGTAAGAGCAGGTTCCAGTTGTTAATACTTTCAACTGTTTCCCGTGCGAGTTGACTTCTGTTCATGAAGTCTTTGCCTGCCCCTATGTCTTCAAGAGTTCCTCCCATTTTCTCTTCCAGGAGATTTAGTGTCTCTGTTTTAATGTTTATATCTTTAATCCATTTTACTTTAGTTTAGTGCACTGTGATAGAACTTGGTCAAGTTTTAGTTTTCAGCATGTAGAGAGCCAATTTTTCCAGCACCATTTGTTAAAGAGACTATCTTTCTTCCAGTGAGTATGTTTGGTCCATTGGTCAAAGATAACATGGTTGAGTGTGTTCATAGGGGCTTCAGCGTCTTCTAGTCTATTGCATTGATCCTCAGGTCTAATTTTTTTGCCAGTACCACGCTGATTTTAATACAGTAACCTTGTAGTATAATTTCAATTCAGGAATTGTAATGCCTCCTCACTTGTCTTTATTGCCCAGGATTGCCTTTGTTATCCTCGGTGTTTTCTGGTGCCAGATAAGGTTTAGGAATGATTTCTCTAGCTCTGTGGAGTATGTCAGTGATCATCTGCTAGGGATTGCATTAAATCTGTACAGCAATTTTGGGAGTATGGTCATCTTCACAATGTTGGCTCTTCCTATCCAGGATCATGGAATATCTTTCCATTTTCTGAAATCCTCTATGATGTCTTTTTTCAGAGTAGTGTAATTTTCCTTGAAAAGAATTTTGAATTCTTTAGTTAAATTAATTATAAGGTATTTCATTTTCCTCACTGCTATTGTAAAAGGTATTGTTTCTATAATTCCCCTCTCAGCGTGTTTGTTGTCTGTGTAGAGGAATGCAATTGACTTTTGGGTATTGACTTCATAACCTGATATGCTACTGATTTTCTGTATTAATTCTAGTAGCTTCTCTGTGGATATTTTTGGGTCTTCCTAGTAAAGTATCATGTCATCTTCAAATAAAGATAATTTAACTTCTTCTTTACCTATTCTTATTCCTTCTATTTTTCTCTCTTGTCTAATGGCTTTAGCTAATGATTCCAGAACTATATTGAATAGTAGTGGTGAGAGATGATATCCTTGTCGTGTACCAGATCTAAGAGTAAAAGATTTCAGTTTTTCCCCATTTAGGATTCTATTAGCCGTTGTATTTTCATAAATGACTTTTCCAGATTGAAGTAGAGGCCATCTATTCCAATTTTCTGTAGGACTTTGAACATGAATGAGTGTTGGACTTTGTCAACAGACTTTTCTGCATCAGTGGAGATGATCATATGGTTTCTAGTTTTTGCTCTATTGATATAGTGTATTACATTTATAGATTTTTGATTACTGAACCATCCTTGCATCCCTGGGATGAATCCTACCTGGTCTTGGTGTATGGTCTTCTTGATGATTTGCTGTATTCTATTTGCTAGGATTTTAGTGAGGATTTTGGCATCTGTGTTCATGAGGGAGATTGGCATGTAGTAGTCTTTCTTAGTTGCATCTTTCCCTGGTTTTGGTATCAGTGTAATATTTGCCTCCTGGAATGATTTTGGGAGGATTGCTTCCTTTTCAATTTCATGGAAGAATTTGAGGAGTATAGGGACTACATCTTCTGTAAATATGCTGTAGAATTAAGCTGTGAATCCATCTGGACCTAGACTTTTCTTTGCTGGTAGGTTTTTAATTACATCTCCTATTTCTTTGGCTGTTATTAGCCTATTGAGAATGTTTATATCTTGTGGATTCAGTTGTATATATTTGTACATTTCTAGGAATCTATCCATTTCTTCTCTGTCTTCTTTTCTGTGAGAGTAAAGATTCTCAAAGTAGCTATTGATAATCTTCTGAATTTACACTGGGTCTGTGGTGATTACACCCTTTTCATTCCTTATATTTGAATTTTACTTTCCTCTTTTTGATGAGGTTAGCTAGGGGTTTATCAATTTTATTTACTCTTTCAAAGAACCAGCTTTTTGCTTTTTTAATTCTTTGAATTGTTTTCCTCGTCTCAGTTGAATTAATTTCTGCTCTAATCTTAATAATTTCTTCCCATCTTTGGGCTCTGGGTTTTGTTTGCTCTTCCTTTGCTAGTTGTTGCACGTGCAGCATTAGGTATTTATTTGTTCTCGTTCATTTTTTCTTTTCAAAGTTTTATTGATAAA
>NW_004524588.1:626574-656734 GCF_000260255.1 Octodon degus
ATTATTCTTGTGCTGAATTTCTGGGATCTTGACTATTATATGTCTTGATGTGTTTTTCATTGAGTTAAGCTTACTTGGTGTTCTGTATGCTTCAGTTACATGAATGTCAGATTGTTTCCTCATATTTGGGAAATTCTCTGCGATTACTTCTGCTCATATTTTTTTATGTGAGTTGTATTGACTCCTTCTTTCTCATTGATACCTATTAGTCTCACATTGTTCGTCTGTGCATCATCTTGCAGGTGATGGATTATTCTTTCCTGCATCCTCGTTGTTTTTAAGAGATCTTTTCTTAGCTTTTCACTAGCTGCACCAGCATCTTCAAGATCTGAAACTCTGTTTTCACTTTCACTTAAATGATTTTGTAAGCTTGTGATTGAGAGTTTAATTTCCTCTATATCTCTTTGACTCTGCTTCATGCAATCTATTTCTTTCCTCTATTGCTCATTCAAGGAATCCGTCATTTTTCTAATCCTCTATTTTTTTTATCAATATCTTCTTTAGAAGTAGTTATAAATTCTTTTTCTGCAGTATTTTTTTCACATTGGGTTTCCTCTCTATGTTTTTGTAGTTTCTTCTTTACTTCAGATGCTATGAGTTCTGAGAATTCTTTTTTTTTATTTCAGAAAAGAATTCCACTCTGAGTTCCTGTATAACTTTCTGCTGTTGCTTATTTACTATTGATGCTATTAACTCTTACATTTGTACAGAGCTAGTGGAAAAGAATTCCACTCTGAGATTCTCTGACTTTCTGCTGTAACTTATTTACTATTGACACTATTAATTCATATATTTGAGCCAAGCTAGTGTCCTCTGCACATGATCTGGGTGAGCACTGGGTTTCCTCCATATGTTTCTGCATTATTCGTTACTGCAGATGTTATTAATTGAGGGATTTCTTTTTTATTTCCAATCTGAGTTCATCTATACCTTTCTGCAGCTGTTTTTTTATTTCAGAATCCGTTGATTCATTGCTTTCAGCTGTGTGATTCCCAATTTGTTCTGTGTTAGTGTCCTCTCCACTTTTTACAGGTGGGTTTGGGTTCTGAGGTTGCATTTTGTTCCTTTTCATCATTTTGTGCAGCACTGTCTTCTGACCTTTGTTGTAGATCTTTGTTGCAGTTATAACCATAGCACCTACTTAGATCAGGTACACATCTACAAAGTTTGGATTTATCCACCTGTGTCTGGCTTTGGTCTGGCTGCTGTGCTCAGCTTTTTCCTGTTGCTGCCCTTCGGTGAACCTGTTGTGCCCCTCTCTCAAGATGTTCTGCTCCTGGACTAGCTGGGTGGTTCTACCCTCTACACTCTCTGCAGGGATTGCAGCTGCAGGGTTTCAACCCAGGCCTGTATGCCAGGCCTGAGTTGAGCCTGGAGGGAACAAGGTGGAGTAGGGGGCTAGGCAGCTCTCCCACACACTCAGTTGGCCTGGCCTAGGACTGGATCTGGTGTTTCCCGGAATGTGGCAGAATTTCCTACTTGGCAGGCAGTGTGGGCAGGTGCTGCGGAGTGGTGGGGGCATCCCAAGGGGGTGAAAGAGAGTCTCACCCACTCTGTGTCTTGGCTGGGACCAGTAGTTCCCACCAGCACTGTGTAGCCAGATGCTCTTCCACACACTCACTTGGCCTGGGCTAGGACTGGATCTGGGGGTTCCCGGAACATGGCAGAAATTCCTACTTGGCAGGCAGGGTGGAGGAAGTGCTGCGGAGTGGCAAGGGGTGTCCCAATGGGGTTGAAGAGGGTCTCGTCCATGTTGTGCCTGGGCTGGGACCAGTAGGTCCCACCAGCCCATGGTAGCAGGAAGCTTTTCCACACACTCACTGGGCCTGGGTTAGGACTGGATCTGGGGGTTCCTGGAATGTGGTAGAAATTCCTACTATCCGGGTGGGGTGGGGAAGGTGCTGTGGAATGGTTGGGGGCATCCCAAGGCATGGAAGAGGGTCTCACCCACGCTGCACCTGGGCTGGGACCAGTAGTTTCCCCCGGTGCAGGGTAGCTGGATGCTCTCCCACACACTCACCAGACGTGGGCTAGGACTGGGTCAGACATTAATAGCTTTAATTGAGTTAAAGATTTAAAAAGGATAATATTGAGGAATGAGCTCATAGAATTCTAAACTTTTTATTTATTTATTTATTTTTTTTGTACCAGGAATTGAACTCAGGACCTTGGGCTTGCCAGGCAGGTGCTTATTCTGCTGAGCTATATCCCTGGATAGAGTTCTAAACTTAAGGCAGCTAAAGTAGAAAAGAAGCAAGGTGATTTATTAGGGATTCATTTCTTAATCCAAATCTAATATTAGAAGAAAAAATTCACCTCCATCACCTTTAGTGGCATCGATAAACTTCAGCTGATGGTTGCCAAGACACAAATGTTCTTGGTTAGAGCAAGCAAAGTTAGTGTGAAGAATTCAGTCTCTTTGGATGCCTCAAGATATCAAAATGGATTCTCCAAAAGAAATGACTTTTCTGAGATGATGCTGAGTCTCTTTCTACAATTTCATATGAACTACGTAGTCCGATGAGTTTCATGCTGATGGTGGTATTTCCTGAAAATGGAGCAACTACTTCACAAGTTAGCAAATGTTATTTGAAGAGAAAAATATTAAAGTTTGAGTTGGCTTTTCCAATCTAGCCAATGAATTAATGTCATTTCTGTGTTTGTAAATGACTGCTTGTCCTAGACCAGCCATATATGAGCAAGTCCATCGACTCATACAAGAGGAAGATGTAGAAGCTACAACTGTGACTAAACTAACACCTCAGGGTAAATGGGTTATTGTGATGAAATATAATTCTTTTAACAAGAAGATGATAGTATATGTCCACCGTGGGATATTCTGATAAAAATAAAATGTACATGGCTAGGTGTATAGACCTATTGTTATGCACATAGCAAACCAAGTGGAGAGGTACATAAAATTAGGCTTGAATATTGGAAATTTTGATTATTTACACTCGGATAAAAAATGTATAAATGTCACAAGTTAAAAATAAGAAGCACACTAACTTGATTTAAATACAGTTAGATACAGTGTTACATGAAAGTGAATGCAAACATAGTGCCCTTGCACCAGACTGATTTGTTTTCTGGGCATAAATTTTAAGATTTATCCTTGGTGCCTTCCTCACCATGTCAGAAAAGGACTCCCCTTCTAGGAGCTGTTGTTCAGGTGGAAGTCTAAAGCATTTGCAGTCCAGAGGGAAGGGACAGGTATTCTGACCAGTCTCAGGAAGAACTCCTCTTTGCTGAGAACTCAGTTTCTGTCTCTTTCTTAAAATCCTGTGAAGTTCCAGTACCAGTTCTTACTCCACATAGCCCCAATGCGAGGTTGTTCGTATTTCCCTTTGTCTTCTCTACAAAGCTCTGTGATGCCTGGACAAGAAGAAGCCAGAGGGACTATTATGGCTTGATATTAAATATCTCCCCAACGTTGAAGGATTTATCACCAGCTGAGGGCCATATTGGAACCTCACCCAACTTTGGGGAGGTCAGGCCAACCATCAGGTAGTCAGTTCACAGGAGCCATGCCCTCCTCGGAAATGTTGGGATGCCTTCCAGTTTTCCCTTGCTTTTTTTGTGTTCCTGAAGGAGATTTGTGACCCCTAAACTGCTTTGTCCTATCACACACCCCTTACATGGGATTCTGCCCTAGCAGAGCCCAAAGGGATGGAGCCAACTGATTAAGATCTGCACTTCTTTGCCTATAAGACAAAATAAGTCTTTCTTCATTTTGATTATCTCAGCTGTGTGAACACAGCAATAGAAAGCTGATGACAGAGAACTGGCCACCTCTACGTTGATGATATTTTGCTACCTCTTTTAATAATTTTTCCTTAAAATTTATCTAGACTGGCCTCTTTTTCAATATCTCCCCACTTGAGGTAGGAAAACTGAAATATAGGGTTTACATTGTTTGCTGAGTATTGTCAGAGAAGGGAAGGTGAAGTCTATTCTTGGTAGTGAATACCCCTTGTTTTCTACCACCTCTGAAATATATGGTAGTGCTTTATTCTCTTTTGAGTAGCATTTGCTGTGGCTGTGTTTTTTTGCTTGGCCCTTTTTCTACTTATCGTTAGCTATTGAGAAAGAGCAGTCTTGTCATATTCCTTAATCTCCATCATGACAGTGCGGTAGCATAATCCTTCATCTATCTTACTGGTTATAATGATGGTCACAGAGAAGACACTGGTAGGGAATGGAGGAAGGAGGATAAATTTTGGAAGTGTTGGATTTTGACAGAATAATGTACCTTACTGGGGAAGATAAGAGGCAGAAAATGAGGGATAGTCTTTCTCTATGAATAATTTCACTCACTTCAGTGACTTAAGGTGACCAAAGAAAGATTTCTACCATGGCCAGACACACAGGAAAATACCTTCAAAGCTAAAATAACACTTACTCTTTAGTTCATTAACTTTGAGGTGTTTTTAAAGAGAATAAAAAGTCAGAAAAAACATTTGAAATAATACAGAATTTCATTAAACAAAATGATAAGAATTCAATAATAGTTTATATGTTGCATAATGGTGTCCTCAAAGTAGTTGCTTAGATTATTGGATGTTAGGATGCATAATTGGTCAAAAAATAAAAAAATAACATTAACTCTTCTTTTCAATAGACCAGTAGAAATCAGAAGTACAATTATCCAAGCTATCTTATGTATGTACATATATATTTTTCCCCTTCCTTCTTTATTTCTCTTCTTCTTTCACTCAATTCAGTTCTTACTTCCCTTTGAACAGTTTCTTTCCCTTTCACAGTATGTCTCTATTGTATCTTTTGGATTTTATTTATTCTTCCCCATTCTTATACTAGATAGACAATGCACTGTTACCAACCTTTAATGTACTAAATAGAGGATAGATTTATAGCAGATTTATAATAGATTCACATGAATGTACATTTGCAAGGCACTATTAAAACATGAATGATAATATTACCCAATATTTTAGTAATAATTTCTAGAATATTAACACAATTCTGACATGTTTTAGCAAGGGCATTGTACTCAGAGGCTCCCTATGTACCTAACTTAGACATTTTTATAAATCCTCAGTATTTAGGATATCTCATAAACTATGTTTTCCTACCAAATGCATCCTTCATAATTTTCTAATAATGTTTGGTCACAAGTTAGATTGCCAGTCTGAAATATATGGATTGATCAAAAATGAAAGCCATGTAAATAAATCTATCTTGTTTGCATGCTAGGCTATGAGGTTTCAGCATTTCCTTCATCAACAACTACAAAAGACTCTGTGCTATTATATTCAAGTCATGCAGGATCTGGATCAAACTCAGCTGGGATTTCTGTTAAAATGCATGACTTTCATGAGGAAAATATGAGTGTCATCCTTGCATATTCCTGATGGCTGTTGCATTGTCACTGTATATGTGATTTCATAAAAGGAAAATAATTTTGACTGCTCAAAAATTGAATATAGAAAACATTTTTAACTAATGCTCCAGCAAATTTTCATCAGTGAATTTTGAAATTGCTAAAATTTCTGCCAGAAAATGGTTGGTGTTTTAAATAGCATCTTTATAATTGTTTTAACTGTGGAATCCATGATAAGCATTGCAGGAAATGTCTTCATAGCACTGGTGAATTGCATGGACTGGATGAAGAGAAGAAAGGGTTGTTTTGTTGACCAAATCCTCACTTCTTTGGCAATCTCCAGAATTGCTCTGCTCTGCTCAGCACTGACACACACGTTGTTATATGCAACACATCCAGGTTCTCTGAAGACTGCAAACATAATAAGAATGACTACTGTCAGCTGGTTTGTGACCAATCATTTTAACATTTGGCTTGCTATGTGCCTCAACCTCTTTTATTTTCTTAAGATAGCCAATTTTTCTAACTTTATTTTTCTTTACCTAAAAAGAAGAGTTAAAAAAGTGGTTTTAGTGATATTGCTGATGTCACTGGTTCTCTTATTGTTCAATATCATAGTTATAGACATACAGACTAATGTCTGGATTGATGGATTTAGAAGAAATATATCTTACACCTCCAGTATGAGGAACTTTAAAAAGCTTCCCAGACTTCTTTTATTCATCAGCTCTATGTTCATGATCCTACCCTTTCTTGTGTCCCTGGCAGCTTGTTTTCTGCTCATCTTCTCCCTATGGAAACATTTGAAGAGGATGAAGAGGATGCAGCACAATGCTAAGGGGCCCAGAGATGCCAGCACCATGGCCCATATGAAAGCCATGCAAACTGTGGTCACGTTCTTCTTACTTTATACCATCTACTTATTGTGTCTCATCCTACAGATTTCAAGCTTTGAATTTTTGGCAGAAGACCAAATAATTTTTTTTGAACATGCTATTGGAATTGCTTTTCCCTCAGGACACTCACTTGCTTTGATTTCAGGAAACAGTAAGCTGACAAAAGCCTTTTTTTCAGTGCTGTGGAGGCTGAGGTGCAGGCCAAATGCTTAGCTCTCTAAAGCATTTTAGGACTGCTTTGCATATGCCTGAGGAAGATTAGTTCCTAAGAAATTCATTTTTTTGGACCTGGAATTGAACTCAGGTACTTGCTTGGGAGTACTTTACCACTGAAATATATCCCCAGCACAAGAAATTCTTCTGTGTTATAAATTTTTAGTTTCCCAATATTTTTATTGTATTTAACTTATAAATTTTGCATGAGTTTGGAATAAGCCTTAACAAAACACATTGCAATGTTAGCAGTACATTTGCAAGTATATTGTTTTATATGCAGAAATATGTCATATATATATATAGCTCAGCATATATATATATATATATATATATATATATATATATATATTTACAGCTCAGCATATTAATATGGCTTAACTTTTTGTACTTGGGGTTTATAATTTTCTGCTGTGGTAAAGACCAAGATAAGGCAAGACTTGTATAACAAAAAATGTAACTTTTATATCTGGCAAGGTCTGTCAAATTCCCTCAGGATTTACCCTGAAACCATGCACAACAGTTTGTAGACCTTTTGTCAGTGTCAGCCATCTGGATGTGTTGTGACCATTGCTTGGCCAATGTACTCTCTGTGAAAGCCTGAGAGAATGTTTTCTCTCTAGGAGACTTTTCTTAGTCCCACTATACAATTTTAAAATTTAATTTAGTATCTTTTTTGAGTGTGCGGTACTGGGGATCAAACTCAGGACCTTTTGTATGCCAGGCAGGTGTTTATGCCACTGAGTTATATCCCTGGTCCACAAAATTAAGCAAATTTATGCCAAACATATTTGTTTGCAAAATGAATTGCTTGTGAATAGAAGTATTCATGACCCAAGGCATTATTTTATTTTTTTCCATTGAAAAGAAAACTTCTCATGTAGATTTGCCAACATCTTAGAAATGTAGAACAAAACAAGCCTGTTACCATTACTCTAAATGCATAATTTCAAATATATACATCAATATAAGAATACTGGTTAAGAAATCACCCGAATTGTGAAGCTCCTTTACTCCAGTTTTATCATCTCTATTATTCCTTTTGTCTTCAATAATTGTTAGTATATTATTATTAGATTTTTTTTTATATTTGAAATTACTGGGAGTTGACCCAGCCCTTGATGATTTTCTGAATTTCCATAAGGTCTGTATTAATTTTGCCCTTTTCATTTCTTATTGCTTGAATTCAAACTATTTTTTTTTCACTTTTTAATGAGGTTCTCTAAGGGATTATCAATTTTATTTAATCTTTCAAAGAATCAGCTTTGTGACTCCCTAATTCTTTGTATTGTTTTATTTGTCTCAATTGCAATAATTTTTGCTCTCATCTTTATGATTTCCTCTCAGCTCTTGGGGTTGGGGTTGGTTTGATCTTCCTTTCCTAGACACTTGTGGTGCAGCATTAGGGTATTTATTTTTTCCATTCCGTTTTACTCATGTGTGAGTTCACAGCTATAAATTTCCCTCTAAGAGCTGTTTTCATTGCATCCCACAAATTTCATCCAGTAAATTGTGCTTACATTTTTGTTTGATTATAAGTATTGTTTAATTTCTTGTTTAATTTCATCTGTAACCCATTTGTTTCTGAGGAGGGTGTTATTTAATTTCCACATGTTTATGGGGTTTTTGTCATTTTTTTGTCATTTATTTCCAGTTTCATTGCATTGTGATCAGATAATGTGCATAATTTCTACTTTCTTGCATATATTTAACCATGACTAATGGAGAGTATATGGTCTATTTTAGAAAACATCCCATGTGCAGCTGAAAAGAATTTGTATTAAATGTTGTTGGATGGACCATTCTGTCTGTTTTAGTTATTTTTCTCTTATTTTTAGAACAAAATACCTGACACAAAATAAAGAAAGGATACATTTATTTATCTCACAGTTTGTGGAAGTTTTATTTCACACTTGGCTGCATCCATCTCCATTCCTTATATGAATACAGCATGGCACTCACATGCACATTCCCAGCATTGGATAATGAATTAATTAGAAACTCTAGAAGCCTGCCCCAGTGAATACATGAGGTTTTGGGAGGACATCTAGACACATGCCATTGCAATCACCATTAGTCCTAGTCATACAGCCTTGTTTTCACTACATTTATTCTCATTTATCTCTATTTTGTTTGTTATCCCTCTTAAATACTGCACAAACAGGATAAAATCAATCTATCAATGAAAAACTCATTGTATACAAGTTCTTCAGATGTGCTGGATTTATATAACTGTAGGTCTTGGGCCGGGGAGATGGCCCAATGGAATATGTGCGATCTTGCTTTAAGGTTAAAAGTTTCCACAATTTGTGAGTTGTGAAGCTGTACTTGATGTTATTGTTATTGATAATTGTACTGCTTTAGCCAGAATGTCTTATATGTTACAAGTAGATTTTCTCCCTTGTATGACAATGTTGATTGTTTGGGATGTCTTCTTCATAACATATCCCAGTACCAACGGATACATGCAAAGCCAAATAGAGAGCAACATCTCATCCTTAATGAATTGGGAAAGTAAGTTATTTGGATAGACGCAAAGACAAACAACCACTTACACATTAAAGACTTCTCTGAGGAATAGACATTTCCAAGGGCAACCACAACATAATTGATAAAATTATCTATTATATGAAATTTATAGGTCAACACATAAAACAAAATGAAAATGGCAAGATACAAAAGCAAACTTCAATCTAGACTTACAGCCCATCCAGGACAAGTGCAGAGCATATTGAGAGAGAAGATATTGGAAGACACACACTAGAAAATTCTGAAATGCTAGCAGCAGGAGTAAAAAAAAATGAATTTTGCTAAAAAAAATAACATACCAGAAAAAACAATGATGATCAAAATTAAAAATCCGCTAAATAAATATAGAGTAGACACAGCTGAAAAAATAGAAGAACTTAACAAAATGATAGAAACTATATATTTTCCACTATATAAAAGAAATGGAAGATGTGAAACACATTGAAACAGTTATTCAGGAGTGGAAAAGTGCCATTCAAAATATGCACAATATGTTGAGTGAATGTGAATATCAAATATAAGACATAGAAGACAGGATTTCAGTTACCAATCATGAAGAGCAAAATGTCTCGAAGATAAAATGGTCCAAAAAAAAAAATTACCTAAGTTATACTTCTCCCTTCTCTGGAATAATACATGACACTTAAAATTAGAGAAGGAGATGAATATTTAGTTCATAACTTGTGAAGCTTTTAGTTGACACTCAGGTGGCTCAAAAGTACAGTGGCACATGGCAGAGAACAGCTGTTCATGATGGCAGAAGACAGCAAAGAGCAAAGAAAGGAGAAACAGTTGTGGCAGCTAATAAGCCTCTGTCACTTCCTTATATTGTATTTCAGCTATCTGCCCCAGGGTGGATGCAAAAATCGGATTCCTAATTCCAACATTAGATTGTGAATTAATCACAATCTCTGAAAGCCTGCCTGAAATACTTTATGAGGCTTTAGGGGAACAACTATATACAAACCATAACATTCTGCCCCTGATCCCACTAAGACTCATGCATAGCTCTTTATGCAAAAGGCATTTTAGTCCATTTCTAAGAGTTGCCAAAGTCCTAATAGTTTTAGAATTACTGAAAAGTCCATTCCCCAAATCTCTTCCAAGATCTAGGGCAAACTCATTATGGCGAGCCCCTGTACAAAAAATTTAATCGCTTTCAGCATTCAATGGCATGATGAAAACAATACAATTCCAAAAGGAACAGGGGGATACAAAACACTTGGACCAAATTAAGTCCAAAATCAAGAAGGACAACAGTCCTGTAGTTCCATATGGAACACCTGAAGTAATTTGTGGAAAGTTATGAACTCCATGTGGCTCCACCTCTATGGCACTTTTGGTGACAGGTTCCAAGGCTTCACTCTTATTCCAACTTTGTTTCCTCATTACAACTTGCCTTAGATGATCTAAGTTCCTGTCTTTTTCAAAATCTAGGGTTTCCACTGCACTGTAGATTTCTCACTCTCTGCTTCATGCACTGCCCTACCACGGGCACACTGCCTGGCCTGCCAGGCCTTCTGAAATCTATGTGGAAGCCTTCTTATTCTCAGAACTGTTGAATTCTGCCTGCATCTAAAACCAATGGCACATGAGTGATGAAAGGTCTGCTATAGCTGCAGCAGTAGCCAGATTTTCTTCTCTTTTGGATATAGGGGTTGAGTGCCTGGATTCCTGAACACTTTGAACCTGATGCTGTTCAATACATTGTCTATGCTGCCTTTATTTGGAAGCTGATGTGACAACTGCCACCATTCTAGAAAATGGCTTGATCGGTGCCACTATTCTAGAATCTGGTGTGACTTCCACTGCATTTCTGGCACATGGTACCCTGTGGCTTTCTCCTCAATGCAAAGTCTTAAACTTTTACAGTTTTGAGGTGCAAAGAGTGGTGATTTACAGCTTCTTGTGATTCCCTCAGGCTATCTTTTGTACTCTCTTGTTCTTTCTCAGCAATTGAGATCCTCTCAATTCTATGGCTCCAGTCCTTAGCTTTAGTTAATGCTCCTTTCTGCCCAAACTCATAATACTTTAACTCATCCTTTTGGGTTCTGCACTCTTAATTCTCAACATAAAGCTGACAGAAAGCCCCCAGCAACAGCCATACCACTACCTCAACATTCGACTGCTTTGAAATTTCTTTTGAGGACTAATCAGTCCCTTGAGCTTAATCTCAGTCTCAGGCAAAGTCTCTCTTTATGTAAGCAAAATGCAGACAAACTTTCTGCCAAGCCATAACACACATCATATGGGATCCGACAACCAATGCAATCCTTCATCCCAGCAGAAATCTTCCAGCCTGGTCTTTACAGGCAGGATTTCTTTTTTTTTTTTTTTCTTTTCTTTCTTTCTTTATTTATTTTGTAGTTTGTACAGGGTCTCACTACACAGCTTGGACTTATAGTGATCTTCCTATTTTCAGCCTCCCCAGCACTGAGATTATAGGCATGCACTACCAAGCCTGCTCTTGATGGTTGGCTCAGCATGCCTGAGGGCAGGACCTGTGCCACCTGTGGTGATAGGGATTGAACCCCTGTCCCTTTCCTTGCCTAAACAGATGCTGAGCCTGCTGAGCTATCTCATCTGCCCGTACATGAAGGATTTCTATCAGTGTTCTGGTCTTCTGAGCTCTGACCAGAATCTCCCATACAGAACAGCTAAAAGTGTTCCAGAACTTCTCTTTCATGTATGTCCCAAAATCTTCTCTACCTCTTCTCATAAGCCATTCTGAAGAGCATTTGAACCACATGGTCAGTTACAATCCCATAAAAAAAACCCAGTTCTCAATACCAAATTCTGTCCATTTCAGTTATTTTTCTCTTGTTGCTGGAACAAAATTCCTGACGCTCAATATTAAGGAAGAAAAGATTTATTTAGCTCACAGTTACTTGAGGTGTGCAAAAGGAGCAGCAGTAGCTCCTCCTGGAATTCCCTGCTTCTATTGTATTCAGGATACCTGCCTGGGTGAGATATGGTATTCACACCCATAATTCAGGCATTATATCATGAATTAATTACAAACTTTAGAAGTCTGCCCCAGTGGCTGCATGAGGCTTTGTGGGAACCACTAAACAAAAAGCACAACAGGAATCAATCGAATAGTTGCAAAATATAACAAAAGAAGGACAACATAAGACTTATCAGAACCAGTAACATGGCTGGAGGTAGTGCAAATGCCATAAATACCCCTTTAGAAAATTTTGGCACAAAAGCTTCCCACATGTGGATAAAATTGAGATATACAGTAAGTGAAGCACATAGAACTCCAAATAATTATGATCAAAGTAAATGTACATAAAGGTGTACAATGATAATAATCAAAACTTCAGAAATTCAGCTGCAGAACAAAAAATAAAAGTGTTAAGAGGAAGAAACAAATCACCTACAAAGAAAATCCATTATAATCTTAAAATCACAATAGACTTCTCAAGAGAAACGTTCAAGTTAAGCAAAGTTGGAAATTATTTCAATCCCTAAAGGAAAACAGTCTCCATAATGCTATGAAGGGCATTTTGGAAAGTAATAAGGAAGACCAAAATTCCAAGAAAACCAATCAAAATAACCACCTTGATCAGCAAGTAACTAAATAAGGGGAAAAGGGGACCAACAACAGGAAAATAATATGAAAAGAATAAACTAATATACATCTGTTACATCCATCAGTGTAAATGGTCTCAATTTACCAATCAAAAGAAACAGACCAGCACAATATATCAAGAAGCAAGACCAGCAATATACTGCATCCTAGAAACAGGTTTAACTCAAAAGGAAATTCATGAAATAAAAGACAAAGATTGGAAGACAAAACTCCATGCAACAGGATCCCAGACATAATTGTTAAGAGAAAACTCCCAGAAGAAGAGATATAAATCGTGAATATATATGAATCAAAAACAAGGGTATATAACTACATGTATGACCTTAACAAATATTAAGGAACATAAAAAATCAAACAAACACTAACACAATTATAGTAGGAGGATTTAATATTCCACTGTCACAATAAATAGATCAACTAAACAAAAAATCAACAAAGAAATATCAGAACTGAATGAAACTTGTGAATAAATGCACTTAAGTGTCTACAGAGTATTCCACCACACAATACCAGAATACACAGTATCTGTAATTAAACAAAAATGCCAATGCAGCATACTGGAACTTATATAATGAAATTAAAGGAGTCTTACAGGGGATAGTTACAGTGGTGAATTCTGATACAAGCAAAACAGAATGAGCTCAAATATACAACATAATGTTGAACCTCGTACTTGTAGAAAAAGAAGGACAAATCAAGCCCAAAGGTCGTACGAGAGAGGAAATTATAGAGATAACAGAAAAAGGCAATTGAGCCTAAGAAAATAATATGAAGAATCAATGAACTGAACATTGGTTCTTTGAAATATCAAATAAAATCGATAAGCTGCTCACTAACCTTATCACTAAGAAAGGAAAGATTCAAATGGAAACAATTACTGATGAAACACAGTAGATCACAGTGGATCATATGGAAATTGAGAAGATCACCAATACATATACTCTAATAAAATTGAAAAATGCTCCCAAAATGACAGATTACTAGCCACATTTGAATTGCCAAATCTGAATAAAAAAATAAAAATGCTAAGCAACTCAATATTAGTTAACAAAATATAAAATTCAATTAAAAATTAAAAGCTGACAAAGATAAACCCAGGCCTTGAAGGATTCATTCCTTAAACCTACAAGACATTTAGAGAATATTTAATACCTCTAATGCTGAAATTCTTTAGTGAAATTGAAAGGGATTCAAAACTCTCAAAATCACTCCTGGCAGCAAGTATTAACCTAATACAAAAATCAGAGAAGGACCCAACCAAAAAGAAAACTACAGACTGATCTCTGTAATGAATACAAATGCAAGAATCTTCCAAAAGAAACTTGCTAAATTGAATGCAGCATATCACCAAGAAGATTATTCATCACGACCAACTAGGATTCATCCCAGGGATGCAGAGATGGTTAATCATGCACAAATCAATAAAAATAATGCATTACATCAACAGAGCCAAAGTAAAAAATTACAGGATTATCTTGATACATATTGAGAAAGCATTTGAAAAGTCCAACACACTTCATGGTAAAAACCCTGAAGAAAATTGAAATAGATGGACTTTTCCTTAATCTTATGAAAGTCATCTATGAAAAGCCAACAGCCAACATCATACTAAGTGGACTAAAACTAATGGACTAAACTCTAAAATCAGGAACAAGGATGTCCACTATCACCACTCTGTAATATAGGTCTGGAAACCGTGTAACATAATTATAGAAACATTAGCCAGAACAATTAGACAAGTAAAAGAAATTAGGAAAGAAAGGGAAAAAATAAATTGTCATTATTTTCAGATGACAAAATATTCTACTTATAAGACATCAAATACTGCACCCAAGACTTATGAGTTAATAGCTAAATTTAGTAACGTGGCTAAATAAAAATGCATCACTTAGCAATCAATAACATTCTTATGTACAAACAATAAATGGACTGACAGAGAATTTTGGTTATTAAAAACCTTTTCACAATGGCATACAAAAAATGAAATACTTAGGGAACAATCTTACAAAGGAAGTAAACATCTATCAATGGTAATTATAGTACTTGGCTTGGAAGATTGCTAAGCAGCATAATGGCCTGCCTGGCAAGTACAAGGTCCTGAGTTTAATTATGGTACAAAAAAATTTTACAGTACTATGAAAGAGGATATTGAAAAATCTATGATAAAATGGGGAGATATAGTTATAAAGACCCAACATACTGAATATGGTTGTAATCCCACAATTATTGTACACACTTAATGAAATTCCAATCCATATACCATTAGCATACCACACAGAACTACAGAAAGCATTCCTAAATTTCATTTGGAAACAATAGATACCTAGAGTAGCAAAAAAAATAAGCCAAAAAAACCAAACCAAACCAAAAAAAAAAAAAAAAAAAAAAAAAAAAAAAAAAAAAAAAAAAAAAACTGGGCAAAAAAGAAGAAAAAGAAAAGGAAAAGCAAGAAGTACAGTACCACAATTTATGATTTCAAATTACACTACAAAGCTACTGTAATAAAAACACCCAACTGGTCTTTAACAAGGTGCCCAAGCATGTTCACTGGAAGAAAGCCTTTTAATAAATGCTCTTAGAAATGTTGACTTTTCACATGCCATATCTATCATCATGCACTAAGCTGAAAGCAAAATGGATCAAAGACCTAAATGTTAAAACATAAATACTAAATCTGTTGGTGGAGACAATACGTAGAACTCTGGAAGACACAGTTGTAAGCAAAGATTTTATGAACAAAATTCCATTCAACTCCTTAATACTAGAAAGAGTCAACAACTAGAATCTCATTCTATTACAAAGCTTTTACACAGCACAAGAAAGTATCAATTGAATGTAAAATCAACAAACAGAATGGGAAAAATTGTAGCTAGTTGTGCAGTGCACTAAGGACTACTATCTAAAACATACAATGAATGGAAAAAATTAATCAGACACACTACATTGAAAGACCCAATCCAAAAATGTGCATCTAAAATGAATAGACACTTTTCAGAATAACTATAAAAGGCAAATAAATAGATGACAAAATGCTCAACATCACTGATCATCTGAGAGATATAAATTAAAACAATGTTGAGATTCCATCTCACTTCAGCATGAATGGCTATCATCAAGAAATCAACTGAAACAAATGAGGTAGGAGCTGTGGTGAAAATGAAATCCCTCCTCACTGTTGGAGGTAGTGTAGACTAGTACAATCAGTGTGGAAATTTCTAAAGCACTAGAATGACAGGTCCCGTTTTACCCAGATATTTGCCTTCCAAATATCTTTGCACAAGAATAAAAAACATTATGCCAAAGCAATACATGTGTGCACATTTTTTATAAAAGCACAGTTTTTTTATAGCTAAATGTTAAAAATACACCAAATTCCCATCAAATAATGGACTAAAAATGTGAGTTTTTTTATATAATGAGGTAATGCTCAGCCATAAAGAAGAATAAACTTGAGACATTTCAAGGTAAATACACCATAAATTGTACAAAAAATGAGGGCTATGAAGACAGTAGGGGAAAGAAAGGAATGAAAAGGGAAAATGGACAAAGTGAAGATAAGAAAAAATAAATAAATAAAAAGAGAAGATGGAAGCAAAGCTTTGTAAATAAGAGAAAAAAGGGCAAAAGGGAGTATGGATTTTCTAAAATGAAGAATCAAAATATATATATAACATATAGGTAAAAATTCCTTATGGTAAATAAGATACTTATGCAAATTTAAATTTTACCTATACAGTTAATAAAAAAGACCAGGTTCAGTAAGTCTCTGTTCAAAGTATTGCACTGGCTGTTCAACTGAAGGCAATGTAGGCTACATATAAGCAAAAAAGTTAGTCTGAATTTCGCATCTATACAGCAATTTTGGGAGTAAGACTATCTTTACAATGTGGGTTCTTCTTATCCTGGAATAGGGAATATCTCCATTTTCTGAAATCCTCTATGATCTCTTTTCTCAGAGTACTGTAATTTTCCTTGAAAGGATATTTGACTTCTTTAGTTAGATGAATTCCAAGGTATTTCATTTTCCTCAGTGCTATTGTAAAAGGTATTGTTTCTATAATTTCCCTCTCAGTGTGTTTATTATCTGTGTAGAGGAATGTGATTGACTTTTGTGTACTGACTTTGGATCCTGCTATGCTACTGAATTTGTGTATCAATTCTAGTAGCTTCTTGGTGGAGTTTTCTGGGTCTTCCAAGTAATGTATCATGTCATCTGCAAATAAGGATAATTTAAATTCTTTACTTATTCTTATTCCTTTTATTTGCCTCTCTTGTCTAATGGCTTTAGTTAATGATTCCAGAACTATATTGAATAGGAGTGTTGATAGAGGACATCTTTGTCTTCTACCAAATCTGAGAGTAAAAGATTTAAGGTTTTCCTTATTTAGAATTATATTAGACATTGGGTTGTCATAGATGGCTTTTATAAGATTGACAATCTGATAAAAAGTTTTATTCTATTCCAATTTTCTGTAGAATGTTGAACATGAGTGAGTGTTGGACTTTGTCAAAAGCCTTCTCTCCATCAATTGAGATGATCATGTTTTTGTTAGATTTGGCTCTATTGATACAGTGTATTACATTTATAGATTTTCAAATATTGAATCATCCTTGCATTCCTGGGATGAATCTTACCTGATCATGGTGTATGATCTTTTTGATGATTTGTTGCATTCTATTTGCTAGGATTTTATTGAGGATTTTTGCATCTATGTTCATGAAGGAGATTGACTTGTAGTTTTTTTAGTTGTGTCTTTCCCTGCTTTTGCTAACAGTATAATACTTGCCTCCAGGAATGATTTTGGGAGGACTGCTTTCTTTTCAATTTCATTGAAGAGTTTGAGGATATTGAGATTTTATTCTCCATAAATTTCTTGTAGAATTCAGCTGTGAATCCATCAAGGCCTGGACTTTTCTTTCTCAGTAGGCTCTTTACTACATTTTGTATTTCATTGGCTGTTATTGGGCTATTGAGAGTTGTTATATCTTCTTGATTCAGTTTTGGTAGTTTGTACCTTTCTTGGAATCTGCCTATTTGTTCTGTATCTTCTATTGTGTGAGAGTAAAGTTCTCAAAGTAGCAATTCACAATCTTCTGAATTTCCACTGGGTCTGTGGTAGTTACACCCTTTTCATTCCTTATTGGTTGTATTTGAATTTTTTCTTTCCTCTTTTTGATGGTTAGCTAGTGACTTATTGATTTTATTTAATCTTTAAAACAATCAGCTGTTTGATTTGTTAATTCTTTGAACTGTTTTCTTCATCTCAATTGATTAATTTCTGCTCTAATATTTATGATTTCTTCCCATCTTTGGGCTCTAGATTTGGTTTGCTCATCCTTTTTTAGATGTGGGAAGTGCAGCATTATGGCGTTTATTTGTTCCCGTTCTGTCTTCCTAATGAATGAGTTCATAGCTGTGAATTTCCCTCTGAGAATTGCTTTTATCATATCCCATAAATTCCAAAAGTTGTGATTGAATTTTCACTGAATTGTAGATATTGTTGAATTTATTGTTTAACTTCATCTGTGCCCCACTGGTTGCTGAGTAGAGTGTTGTTTAATTTCCATATATTTATGGGATTTTTCTCTTTTCTTGTCTCATTTATTTCCAGTTTTATGGCACTGTGGTCAGATAATATGCATGGGATAATTTCAGTTTTCTTGCATATCCTTAAGCCTGAGCTATGGACCAGTATCCAGTCTATTTTAGAAAATGACCCATGTGCAGCTGAAAAGAAGGTATATTCAGCTGTCATTCTGTGGAGCACAGTGTATATGTCCACCAAGTTTGTTTCTTCCAAGCTGTGGTTCAGTTCTGCTACTTCTTTGCTAATTTTTTGTGTGCTTGACCTATCTTTTTGGAATAAGAGGGTGTTAAGGTCTCCTGTTAAGATTGTGGTATTTGATATTAGATTTTTCATGTCCATTAAGATTTGTCTTATACAGTTGGGTGTTTCTGTGTTTGATGCATACATATTTATCAGTGTTATCTCTTCCTCTTGAATTTTTCCCCTAATGAGTATGTAGTGGCCTTCTTTATTTCCTTTTATCATTCTTGGTTTGAAGTTGAGAGTGTCTGAGAGCAGGAATGCTACCCCTGCTTTTTTCTGAGGTCCTTGGACATGAAGAATTGCTTTCCATCCTTTGACTTTCAGCCTTTGAATTTCTTTATGAGTTAAGTGTGTTTCTTGTATACAGCATATTGTTGGATTATGTTTCCTAATACACTGTGCCAGTCTATTTCTTTTAATTGGTGAATTGAGTCCATTTACATTGATAGTTATAATTGAGATGTATTGATTTATAATCAACATGTTGTTTACCTGATGTTGTTTAATCCTTTTTCTCCTGTTTAATTGTTTGCTCTATTTAGTGGGTTTCTTCTGTTCTTGTTCATTGACTTCTGATCATATTGCTCCCTCTCTAGTCTTTTAGCAGTCTGTGAAGGGTTGGCTTTCTGATATGAAATTCTTTAGTTGTTCTTTGTCATGAAAGAATTTCACTTCTCCATCAAACTTGAAAGAAAATTTTGCAAGGAATAGTAGTCTGTGCTGGAATTTGTTTTCATAGAGGACTTGAAGTACTCTGCTTCATGGTCTTCTTGCCTTCATGGTTTATGAAGAGAAGTCTGCTGTTACTCTGATGTATTTTCCTTTAAATGTGATCTGTTTCTTTTCTCTAGTGGGTTTCAGTATATTGTTCTTGTGCTGGATTTCTTGGATTTTGACTATTATATATCTTAGTGTGTTTTTAATTGGGTCGAAGTTATTTGGCATTCTGTATGCTTTGGTTACCCGAATGTCAGATTCCTTCCTCATATCTTGGAAGTTTTCTGTTATTACTTCTGCCCATATTCTTTTTATATCATTTGTATTGATTCCTTCTTTCCCATTGATGACTATTAGTCTCACATTGTTCATCTTTGCATCATGTTCCAGGTGATGAATTATTTTTTTCTGCATACTAGTTGTTATTAAGAGATATTTTCTTATTTTTTCACTAGCTGCGCTAGCATCAAGCTCTGAAACTCTACCGTTTCACTCAAATGGTTTTGCAAGCTGGTGATTGAAATGTTCAGTTCCTCTATATCTCTTTGACTCTGCTTCATGAGATCCATTTCTTTCCTGTATTGCTCATTCAATGAATCTGTCTCTTTTCTAATCTCCTCTATTTTTTTAATGTGTGTCTTCTTGAGAAGCAGTGATTAATTCTTTTACTTGAGGGATTATTTCTGATCTGATTTCCTCTATGTTTCTGCTATTAATGCAAAGATTTCTTTTTTCTTTCAGGGATTAATTCTGATCTGATTTTCTCTCTACCTTTCTGCTGTTGTTTCTTTTCTTCTGATGCTAGTAATTCAGAGATTTTTTTTTTATTTCAGAGATTAATTTTATCTGAGTTCCTTTATACTTTTCTACTGTTGTTTCTTTAATTTAGGTGCTATTAATTCTTACATTTCAGCTGACGTAGTGTCCTCTGCACTTGTTTTGGGTGTGCTCGAGGTCTGAGATTACATTTTGCTCCTTCTCTTTGACTTTTCTTATAGCACTGACCTCTGTCCTTTGTCATACAGCTTTGGTACAATTATAACCTTAGCAGTTACTGAAATTTGGTGCAGATCTATTAAGTTTGAGTTTATCCAGCTGTGCCTGGCTTAGGTGTAGCTGTTGTGCTCAGCTCCTTCCTGCTGTAGCCCTTCAAAATACACCTATTGTGCATCTCTGGAACAATAGTGAACCTGCTGTGCCCTGTGTTGTGCCCCTGGTCCATGGGGTGCAGGAGAGGGCAGAAGCCCTCCCATACACTAGCAGGGCCTGAGCTTGGGATGGTTCTGGGGAGTCCTGAGAGCATGGCAGAAGTCCTCACTCACTTGGTGGGCTTTGGAGATGGGCTCTGGAGGGGTGGAGTGGTCTTGAGGATGAGGCAGAGGGCCTCTCACTCATGTAGTATGTCTGGGTTTGTTCTGGAGGTCCCACGGGTGTACAGGAGCTGGAAACTCTCACACACTTGCTGGGTCTGAGTTGGGCTGGATCTGGGAGGTCCCAAATGTGCAGCAGAAGTTCTCAATCACTAGGCAGGATTGTGGGCGGGGGTGCTCTGGAGGTGTCTTGAGGGCACAGCAGAGAGTCTCACTCATGTGGCATGCCTGGGTTTGGTCCATAGGTCCTGCAGGAGCTTGGGAACTTGAAGCTCTCCCACACACTTGATGGGCCTTGGTTGGGCTGAATCTGGTGTTCCTGAATGAGTGGCAGAAGTTCTCACTCACTTGGCAGGCTTGGAGGGGGCTCCATAGGGGTCCCGAGGGTGTGGCAGAGGTTCTCACTCATGCAGCATGCCTGGGTTACTCATCATTTTATTTACCTATTTTTAGGTTATGTTGATTATCTATTTTTCTCTTATGAATAACTGTTTATCCTACTTGATGGATTCTTTCCATTCTCATTCATGGAGTTGTTTTCATTTTGATCCCTCTCTAGAATATCTTTTAGTAATCTTTGTAGCATTGGCTTGGTCATCACAAATTTCTTTAGTTGTTCTTTGTTATGGAAGTATTTTACTTCTCCATTAAAGTTGAAAGCTAGAGTCAGCGATATAGCTCTGTGGTGTAAGTGCCTGCCTGGCAAGTGCAAGATCCTGAGTTCAATTCCTGGTAAAAAAAAAAAAAAAAAAAAAACCAAAAAACAGAAGGATGAACTTGAAAGCAAGTTTTTCAGGGTAGAACGTTATGTATTGGAGTTTTATTTTTTGAAAATCTGGTAGTACTTTTTTCCATGGTTTTATTTGATGGTTTGTGAAGAGAAGACTACTAGTATTCTTACGAATTTTCCTTTCAATGTGATTTGTTTGTTTTCTCTAGCCACTTTTAGTATACCATACTTGTGCTGAATTTCTAATTTCTGGGATCTTCATTATTATATGTCTGGGTGTTTTTTTCCCCCCAAGAGTGTGGTTCTAATTGTTTTAGTGTTTTTGAAGTTCTATATTCCTCAGTTACCTGAATGTCAGATTGTTTCCCCATATTTGGGAAGTTTTCTGCTATTACTTCTGCCCAAATTCTTTTTATCATTTGTTTTGACTCCTTCTTTCTCACTGATGCCTATTAGGCTTATGTTGTTCATGTTTTTTGCATAGTTCCACAAATGTTGAATTATTATTTCCTGCATTCTATTGTTTTTAAGAGATCTTTCATTACTTTTTCACTACCTGCAATATTATGTATCTTCAAGATCTGAAAGTCTATCTTTGTTTTCATTCAGATAGATTTGCCAAATTTTAATTGAGTTTTTAATCTGAATATCTCTTTGAATCTGCTTTGTGCATTCTATTTCTTTCCTATATTGCTCATTTAAGGTTTCCACCATTTTTCTATTTTCCTCTATTTTGTCTCAGTTTCTTAGAAACAATTAATAATTTTTACATTATAGTTATCATTTCTATTTTTACTTCTGAGATTATTTCTGGTCTGATTTCCTCTGTACTTTTCTGCAGTTGTTTCTTTAATTCAGATGGTATTATTTCAGAGATTTCTGGTGTATGAGTTTTGAATTGTTCTATTTTAGTATCTCCTGCATTTGTGCAATGTGAGCTCTGAGTCTGAGAACACATTTTCCTCCTTCTCTTTGTCATTTTGTATAGAACTAGCCTCTGCCCTTTGGTGTAGAGCTTTGTTTCAGATATTACCTGAGCACCTAACAATATTATTACCCAAGAGATATCATGTGGTTAAGGCATTTACAGTTTTCTATTTATAGTACTACAATTAGCAACACTAATAGTAGGTAGTGAGATTCAGTGATTGACAAAATTATGTACCAATTGGGTTTGTATTTTAAACCATAATGGCAAACATTATGACTATATAGCTCAGCAGATATTAAGTTTGGAATTTGTATTAAAATTCATTCCCCTAAGTTCCATCTGATCACCTTTCCTTGATGTTCCTGAAGTCATCCAGCCAGATTAGTTCACCCTGATTACCTGTTGCCCCCTCTCTCAATCAAGAGTGAGAGAGAATGCTCTTATAGATCTGGGTGTAGCCATGTGCCTCAGCTTTCTGGTGCCAGATCTGCCTTCTTCCTGGCCTTTGTTGCCCAGGATTTCCTTTGGTGTTTTAGGTCTTTTCTGGTTCAAAATAAGTTTTAGGAATTATTTCTCTAGGTCTGTGAAATATGTTAGTGGTGTTTTGATAGACATTGCATTAAATATGTATATCAATTTTGGGAGTATGGTCACCTTCACAATGTAGATACTTCCTGTCCAGTGGCCAGGAATATCTTTCCTTTTTCTTAAATTCTCTACAATCTCTTTTTTCAGAGTACTGTAACTTTCATTGTATAGATCTTTTACTTCCCTAGCTAGATTAATTCCTATGTATTTATTTTTTGGAGTGCAATTATGAAGTGTATTGTTTCTCTAATTTTTCTCTCGGTGTGTTTGTTATTTGTGTAGAGGAATGTTTTTTTGGGTATTGAATTTGTAATATGCTATACTCCTGAAGTTGTTCATTAATTTTAGGAGTTTCTTGGTGGAAAAACTTTCTGAATTTTCTTTGTCAGTAAGTTATTTATTACATTGTCAATTTCATTGGCTGATATTGGCTTATTCAGACTTTTTATATTTTCTTGATTCTGTTTTGTTAATTTGTATCTATATAGGAATTTGTTCATTTCTTCTATGGCTTTGATTCTGTGAGAAAAAATATTTTTAAGGTGGTTATTGATGATCTAAATATAACCATTTTGGCTTTTAAAAAATAGATTATGTTGGTTGTAGGATTGACATATATGGCTTTCATCAGATTTAGGTAGAGCCCATGTATTCTAATTTTCTGTAGGGCTTTGATCATGCAGGAGTGTTGGACTTTGTCAAATGCTTTTTATGTATCAATTGACATGATCATGTGGTTTTTGGATTTGGCTCTGTTGATATAGTGTGTCACATTTATGGATTTGCTTATGTGGTATCATCCTTGCATCACTGGGATGAATCCCACTTGGACATGGTTTATCATCTTCTTGATTATTTGGTGCATTCTATTTGTTAGGATTTTATTGAGGATTTTTTCACCTATGTTGATGAAGCACATAGGCCTCTACTTCTCTTTTTTGGTTTCATTTCTCTGTGGTTTTTGTATCGTATAATACTTGCCTCCACCAATGATTTTGGAAGTATTGCTTCATTTTCAATTTCACTGAAGTGTTTGAGGAATATTGGGATTAAATCTTCTGTAAACTTGTAGAATTCAGCTGTGTATCTATCAGTACATGGGCTTTGTTAGTAAGTTATTATATTGTCAATTTCATTGGTTGATATTGGGTTATTCAGAGTTTTTATATTTTCATGATTCTGTTTGGTTAATTTGTACCTGTGTAGGAATTTGTTCATTTATTCTGTGTCTTTGATTCTGTGAGAATAAAGGTTTTTAAGGTAGCTATTGATGATTTACTGAATTTCCACAGGATCTGTAGTAATTTCACACTTTTCATTCGTTATTGCTTGAATTTAGTTCTTTTCTTTCTTCTTTTTGATGAAGTTAGCTAGAGTCTGATCAATTTGATTTAATCTTTGAAAGAGCCAGCTGTTTGATTCATTAATTCTTTGTATAGTTTTCTTAGTCTGAACTGTATAAATTTCTCTCTAATCCCTTTGTTTCCTCACATATTTGGATTTTTGTCTTGTTTATTCTTTTTTTTTTTAAGAAGACTGATGTGAAACATTAGGGTTTTTATTTGTTCTTACTCTGTATTCCTAATGTGTGAGCTCACTGGTATAAATTTCCCTCTAAGAACTGCTTTCCAGAGTAAGTGCCTGGCGGTGCATGCCTGTAATTCCAGCACTAGGGAGAAGAGTATCACTATAAGTCTGAGCTGTGTAATGAGACCCTGCAAACACAAAAACAACTTTCATTTCATCGCACACACTCTTGTAAGTTGTGCTTGAATTTTAATTGGATTGTAGGTATTGTTTAATTTCGTACTTAAATTTGTCTGTAACTGATTGATTGCTTATGAAGAAGTTATCTCACTTACTATATTTGTGAGGTTCTTATGGTTTCTTCTGTCATTCATTTCCAGTTTCATTATATTGTGGTCAGACAATATGCACGGGATAATTTTTGCTTTCTTGGATATACTTAAGCGTGACCTATGGTCTAGTGTGTGGCCTATCTTGTAAAATGTTTTGTGTGCAGCTGAAAAGAATGTGTATTGAGATGTTGTTGGGTGGAACATTCTGTATATGTCCACTAAGTCCATTTATCAAAAGTTTGGTTCAGTTCTATCACTTTTTTTCTTAATTTTTGCCTGCTTGATCTATCTTGTTTAAGGGCATGTTAACGTCCCCTGTTAATATTTTGTTATTATTAGATATTTTTATGTTGTTTAATATTTGTCTTACATAGTTAGGTGCTTTTGTCTTTGGCACATAGATATTTATATTGCTATCTCCGCCTCTTGAATTTTTCCCCTAACTAGTATATAATGACCTTCTTTATCTCATTTGATCATTATTGCTTTGAAGTTTAGATTGTCTGTGAACGGAAATCTATTCCTCCTTTTTTATGAGGTCCTGGAGCATGAAGTATTTTTTTTTTTTCATCTTTTGACTTTTAGGCTATGAAGTTCTTTATGGGTTAGATGTGTTTCTTGTATACAGCATATTGTTCGATTTTGTTTCTTAATCCATTCTGCCAGTCTGTTTGTTTTAATTGGTGAATTGAGTCCATTTGCATTGGTCAATATGATTGATATGTACTGACTTAAGTTTGTAATGCTATTTTCCTATTGTTGGTTCTCTACATTTAGCCTATATTTAATAGTTTTCCATGTTTTATGGATTCTTTCTGTTGTTGTTCTTCATACTGTGGGTATTTTGGTCCCTTTCTAGAATATCTTTTAGAAGTCTGTGTAGGGTTGGTTTAGTCATCATGAATTTCTTTAGTTGTTCTTTGTCATGGAAGTATTTCACTTCTCCGTTAAACTTGAAAGAGAGTTTTGCAGGGTAGAAAAATTTAGGTTGAAATTTGTTTTCTTGGAGGACTTGAAGTACTTTGCTTTATACTCTTCTTGACTGAATGGTTTGCAATGAGAAATTTCCAGTTATTCTGTTTGGTTTCCCTTTAAATGTGATCTGTTTGTTTTCTCTAGATTTTAATATGCTGTTCCTTTAGTATATTGTTCTTGTTTTGGATTTATGAGATCGTGATTATTACATGTCTTGCTGAAGTTTTAATTGGATTGATATTATTTGGGGTTCTATAATCCTCGGTTAGCTGAATGTTAGATTGTCTTCCCATATTTGGAGAAATTTTTGCTATTACTTACAGCAGAACATAGTCTTATGTTGTTCATCTTTGCATTGTCTTGCAGATGTTGATTTGTTATTTCCCGGATCCTAGTTGGTTTTAAGAGATCTGTTCTTGTCATTTCACTAGTTGTAATGGTGTATTGAAGATCCGAAAGTCTATCTTTATTTTCACTCAAATGGTTTTGCCAATTTTTTATTTAGTTTTTAATATGCTGTATATCTCTTTGAATCTGCTTCATGCATTGTATTTCTTTTGCAGATTGCTCATTCAGGGTTTCCATCATTTTTGTATTTTCTTGGGTTTTTTTGTCTGTGTCTTCTTTAGAAATGCTTAATAGTTCTCTCATTGTAGCTATCCTTTCTTTTTTGACCTGTTAGATTATCTCTGATCTGATTTCCTCTATAGTCTTCTGCCATTTTTTCTTTACTTTTGTTATTATTTCAGAGATTTCAAGTGTGTTGCTTCCAATGTCTTCTATGTTGATGTCTCCTGGGTTTATTCTGGTTGGACTCTGGGCACATGAATGCATTTACTCCTTGTTTTTGCCATTTTCTACTTCAGAAAGAACTCTTTATTTTGATTTTGGGATACCACTTTGTGAAAGTTTGATAGTAGTTTGCCCTATCACTAGAACCAGACCCTCTCTGAAAAGAGTCTCCTTCTTTCATATCTTTCCTGTCACAGAGATTCTTGTTTTGTGTGTGTCAAAAGATGTTGCCTTCTCTATTGATTGAGAGTGAAATATTTTTGTCTGGCACTGTCCTCTCTTCTTCAGTGTAGGTCTTTTGTGAGTTTATACCCAGTCACCTCCCAATACTAATACCTAAGGGAAAATGTGGTTAAGATGGATATGGTGTGGTTTTTGGTAAGACTGGCAATGACAGAAGTTGTTGAGTTGGCCTGGGGGATGGCTGTGTGGAATAAATGCTTGTCTGGAAAGTGACAGGGCCTGAGTGCAATTCCTTATTCGGCCATAAAAAAAGAAAAAAAAGTTGTTTCCTTGAGTGTTTTACATCTCAGCATATTAATATGACTTTACCCTTTATACTCCATTCCCACACTTCTTCGCTGGATGGTCAACATCAAGACAAAGCAAGACCTAAATAGCAAGTAATGTAACTTTTATATCTGATAAGATCAGTGAAATCCCCTCAGGATTTATCCTGAAACCCTGTACCACAGTTTGTAGATCTTTTGTGAGTGTCAGCAATGTGGATGAGTCATGGCCATTGCTAGACAAATTTGCTCTCTGTGAAAGCCTAAAAGAATCTTTCCCTCCATGTGACTCTCCTTAGGCACACTCTACATCATTGATCATATTCCTCTGTGACCCCATAATCTCCTTGATCAGAAAATTTGGGAAAGAACTGAGTTACATGATGTTACAGTACAAGTTCTCCTATGTCATGTGTCTTCATTGACCTTGAAAGGCTAAGGCAAAAAATGTTGTCTGTTCTTGCAGCCCTTGTTATTCTCTAATTTTTGGTCTGCAAACTTAAGTTGTTAATGATCCAGAAGAGAAGGTTATTAATATTACCCTGTAACATATGCAGTTGAGCTTAACCTTCCTATCTGTCTGAATATCAAATATCTTAGGCACAAAATGGAACAGGTATTTTCTTTTTTTTATTTTTCAACAAATAATACACTGCATATATTCTTCTTAGTGGTTAATTGCTGTACAAGATGCGGACTTGTGATCCTATTCACAAACACCATTAGAACAAATCATTCTATTCATTAAGAGAATGCAACTATATATCTATCCCAACCTCTTTGAATATGGAACAGGTATTTTCCATCAAGTGTTGATATGTTAAACATTAAGTCCCTATGTAATATGAAAAAAATTGAAAACTCAAAAAATATTTAAAAATACATATAAACACATATTTTTACAAAGAAATTTAGAAATGTAACCATATACATCATTGTAGAAGGATAGTCTTATATTTTTTTTCGTGTATCATGTTTTCATTTCTTTCCCTACATTTTTTTAAAACAAATATTTCCTTGAGAGACAGTGTGGCATTAATTGGTATGTCATGACAAAAAGTATGTATTTAGAAGACCAGAATAACAGGCATTCCAAGCATGACCCTACCAAGTACACATTGCTATCTTCAGTGAAGTTGCTTAGTTCACAGGTATAAGCATGTATAGTTAGTCAAGATGAGAATCCTACCAATTAACTGATAGTTTCAAAAACATGCTGTAGATTCTCAGGATCATTCCCTTACCCATCTTGTGCATATAAATGTATGGCTTTTCCCCTGTCATGTTTCCTAGGTTTTCACCTTGCCCTCTCTTCATTGCCTAATCCTCAAAGTTTTCGTTTTCCTTTTAATTGTGTTATACCTTTCTATTTTTATTTCTTCTTTTGAGATTTTATACTCGGGAGACTATATGATATTAACACATGTGGGTCTGGTTTATTTGACTTATCATCATATCTTCAAGTGGCATCCACCTAAATATAAAGGCTTTGAGTTTATCGTTCTTTGCAGCTGAATAATGCTCCATTGTATAAAAATGCCACATAATTTTCATCCAGTCCTCATGTGATGGGCATCTTGGTTGTTTCCAACAATTGGCTATCACAAATTGTGCTGCTATAAACATACATATGCATATACCACTTTCATATGATGTTTTCAGCTCCTCTGGGAAAATTCCCAGTAGGGGGATACCTGGATTAAATGGGATTTCCAGTCCAAGATTTCTAAGGAGTCTCCATACTTATTTCCATAATAGTTGCACCAGTCTACATTCCCACCAGCAGTGGAGAAGTGTTCCTTTTTCCCCACAGCCTCTCTAACATTTGTTGTTGGTCGGATTCTTTTGGATAGCCATTCTTTCTGGGGTGAGATGGATCTCAGTGTTGTTTTAATTTGCATTTCACGAATGGCTAGTGATGTGGAGCATTTTTTCATGCATTTGTTTGGTTCTTTAATTTCATCCCGTAAGAAGTTTATGTTCATCTCTGATGCCCTTCTTTATGGATTGGGTCTTTAAATTTTGTAGCCATAATGTTTTTTTAGCTCTTTATAAATTCTAGAGAGCAGAACTTTGTCTGAATGATTTTAGTCAAGGTTTTTTCCAAATTTGTGGGTTATCTTTTCGCTTTGTTGATAATTTCTTTTGACGTGCAAATACTTCTCCATAAGAGGAGGTCCCAGTTGTCAATTCTTTCAAGTATTACCAGTGCATTTGATTTTTGCCTACCCCTTTGTCTTCAAGAGTACCTCCTACCTTCTCTTCCAGGAGATTTAGTGTTTCTGTTTTAATGTTTAGATCTTGTATCCATTTTGACTTTAGCTTAGTACATGGTGATAGACCTGGGTCAAGTTTTAGTTTTCAACATGAAGGGAGCCAGTTTTTCCAGCACCATTTGTTAAATAGGCTATCTTTCTTCCAATAAGCATGTTTGGCCTTTTTACCAAAGATACAGGGGCTGAGTGTTTTCTTGGAGGCTTCTGAGTCTTCTAATCTACTCCATTGACCCTCATGTCTATTTTGTTGTCAATATCATGCTGATTTTATCACAGCAGCTTTGTACTATAATTTGAAGTGAGGGATTATGATGCCTCCTGCCTTGTCTTCTATGCCCAGGATTGCCTTTGCTATTCTAGGTCTTTTCTGGTTCCAATAAATTTTAGGAATGGTTTCTCTGGCTCTGTGAGGTATGTTGGTGGTAGTTTCATGAGGATTGCATTAAATCTGTACAGCAATTTTGAGCTAATTTCTTTCTTGATGTGTGTATTATTGGTGTACAAGGACAGTATTGATTTTTGTGTTTTGATTTTATAACTTGCTACATTGCTGAATTTGATTAACCACTATAGAACTCTTTGATAAATTTTGGTGGGTCTTCCTTGAAAATTATCATGTTGTTTGTTAATCATGAAAATTTGAGAGAGCGTAGACCAGCGAGTGAGTGAGACGACCCAGGCCGCGGGATCCTGAACAGACCCAGAGCACAGGCCAGGGAGTGAGTGAGACAACAGAGGCCGCAGGATCCTGAACAGACCTGGAGCACAGGCCGGCGAGTGAGTGAGACGACCCAGGCCGCGGGGTCCTGAATAGACCCAGAGCGCAGGCTGGCGAGTGAGTGAGACGACCCAGGCCGCGGGATCCTGAACAGACCCGGAGCACAGGCCAGGCGAGCGAGTGAGACTTCCCAGGCCCAGGGATCCTCTTTTGACCCAGGCTGCAGGCCCAGCAGGGAACCCTTCAGCAGAACTCCCTGCAAGGAGGCTAGAGGCAAGACCCACAAG
>NW_004524588.1:658674-661969 GCF_000260255.1 Octodon degus
CTCAGAAAAAAAAAGAAAATTTGAATACTTCCTTTCTTACTTATCTCTGTTATTTCTTTTCTGAGTGATTGCTTTGGCTAATGTTTTGAGTACCATGTCAAAAAAGAATTTTGGTAGTGAATATATTTTGTTCACAATATTTGATAGAAGGCTTTCAGCTGTGCCCATTTAATATGATATAAACAGTTTTGGCAAACATTTTTTTAAAAATCAGATTGAGACAAGGTACTTCTACAGCTGCCTTAAATGGTCTTTGGGTTTTGTCAAATGTTTTTTCTGCATCTATTGAGACAATGTGTATTTTGTCCTTGTTTCTGTTAATGTGATGTATTCTATTTGTTCATTTGTGTCTTTTGAGCTACCTTGAATTTATGTAATAAATATATTTTGTTTATGACATGTGACAATATCAATGATTTGTTGCATTACATTTGATAGTATGTTGGTGATTATTTTTGCATTTATGTTTATTAAAATATTTGCCTATTAATTTCTTTTTACTTGAGTTATTCTGGGGTTTTGGAATCAAGGTACTGTTAGATTCCAGGATTCGGTTCTCTTATTTTATTACTTGGTACAGTTTTTTTCACTGCCATAGTTTCATTGCTGCTGTTGAATTTGTCAAGTGGGAAACATGAGAACTTTCTAAATGTGCATGAGTGGGACAAAACCATGGTCAAAAATAAGATTAAAAATATCATTGCTCAGGTAAGGTTAAATAAATTCAGATCAAATAGGGAAGCAAGTCACATAGCATGCAGGCATGAACACAGAACAGGGGCATTTCTTGCAGAGGGTTGAATTAGTGATTCTTCATGGCTTTTCTAAGGTGATCAATGCTTATTCAGAATATCAATCTCTGATATCCATTACTAGAAAGGTATGTGGATGCATTTATTTAATCTTTGTCTTGAGAGCTGGCCTACAGTGGAAGAAGTGCTGTCTCCACCATAGTTGGAAATGATCTTGTCTTCTACACTGGCTCATTGGAGGGACTATCCCTGTCTGACTTCTTATATTTCGATCCAATTTAGGTTCCCACACCATTATCTCCTCTTCTGTACTGGCTTTTAAAGGTCCTAATCCTATCTGACTACCTATAAAATTTTATGCAACTTAGTTTTCTTATAATGCTTCCAACATCATTTTAAAATATTTTCTTTCCAGGGCACCGCTCTCTTGTGGTTTCTATCTTTTGGTCACTAAGAATCACATTTCAGTACATTTTCCTAATTCTTCTTATTCTCACTAAATAGAAGATATCAAACATTTTGTAAACTCAACACTGCAATTTGTAATTAGTTTTAACACCAGGTCCTGCTAGTATTTTTTACACTATATGCTTTTGGGGAATAATAGAATGTCGCAATGAATGTTTAATAAAGATGAGTAAAATTGATGATTCAAGTCTATGTATGTACACATACATTTGACATTGTAAACCACTGTTTTAAAGGAGAAAGGTGCATTCAAAAGTAACACCACAAAAATTTAGATGAAAAGCGCTTCCATGTGTTTTTAATCTCTCAAGTTATGATGATAATTTATAATTTATTTTTAAAATAAGTGTACAGGTGTTGATAAATTGTTAAGACATAGTTATCATTAGAGAAACAAAGATATATGTAGTGAGATACATAACTGAAAGAATGCCTCATTAACTACTTTAATAACTTTTATCTGTTGTCTGAGTCCTGCCAAGATCCCCAATTGCCCATAAGAGGAGTCTGATGAAGAAGAAACAGAAATAAGTTTAGTAATGAATAAAAAGGGGGCTGAGAAGTCAGTGCCTCAGGATGGGCAAAAACAAAGACATCTTTGACTGCCCTGGTTTTACATTTTTCTAGCGAGAAGTGTATAGGCAGGGGGAGTTACTTTTCCTGAACAGCTTCAAATTAGAAGTGGAATGGGAGAGGCTTAACATCCTAACGGAAAAAAAGTTAAGGTCCTTTTCCATACCTGAATACTATTGTCCTCTCTACCTGTGGGTGCCATAATGTCGCTGATCATTCAGATCTCAGTGGTGACTGGGAGAAAGCAGAGTTTTCCACATTCCAAACTGGCCCATAAGTCAGGGTAAGGACAGCCTTGGACATCCTGTAGTCTCATAATTCATGGTAATTAACAGTCACTATATAAAATTTGTCATGAATGATAAAAATGAACTATAGTATTTCTTTATACTTCTGTATATGGCAGTGGTACTGAAAAGAATAATGGCAGTTACCCCTGTTAAGCACTGAGTTTTGAGTATGAAATGTGTCAGGAAAACACTTTCTTATTCTGAAAGCTTTTGTTCAAGTGCAAACCTAATAGGTTTCAAGTCCACAGTAGAAGGTATAGTGGTGGGACTAGGAGGAGTTCCTCAGACATTATCATAGCTCTCATCAGGGACTGAGGGATCTTGTATCTGCAAAGCACATGAAGTTCCAATACCAACACTCACTCCACAAGCCCCACCCAGGGTAGTTTGCATTTACCTTTGTCTTCTTTCCAGAGTTTAGCTTATGCTCAGCTCATCTTTGCTACCTGGAAAAGGAGGATCCAGAGACCTTATGTTGAAGGCTGAGTCTTCAGTCCTTGTGACTGCGAGTCTAGAGAAAGCAGGTAGTCAGGTTACTGGAGGTGTGTCCTGGAAGAAGATATTTGGTCCCCATTAAGTCTCTTTCTCTTTGTTTGTGGCCTCATAATAAAAGAAGCTTTGATCCACCAAATATTCAAAAAATACAAAAGGTGGATCCAGATCATCTTAGCCTGAAGCCCTTGAAGCCATAGAGAAATAAATATTTTCTCCTTTTGATTGTCACAGATGATCACAGAAACAGAAAACTAAGATAGGGAAGTTCTTGCATCTACACCTGTGGTATGTTGCTGCCTCTATTTTTACTTTCTCAGGGAAATTTTCTAATACAGGCCTGTATTTGTTTTTCATTATATTTCTGCTCTAAATGTGAGGCATTTGTAAAAAAAAAATTCAGAATACATAGGACTCAGTATATTTGCTAACTATAGTCAATGAGTTGAGAGGGTTGTTTGCCCTTTTCAGGATATATCTCATGGTCTCCATCATCTATGGAACTTGTGATACATATTTTTCTGGATCCATTGTAATATTTGTTCTGTGTCTTTCTTTGGCTCCTGTTAAATTTTTTCCTGTTCTATGGAGGAAAAATGGGGAAGGAAAGAAGGAAGGAAGGAGTGAAGAAAGAAAGAAAGAAAGAAAGAAAGAAAGAAGGAAGGAAGGAAGGAAGGAAGGAAGGAAGGAAGGAAGGAAGGAAAGAAAGAAAGAAAGAAA
>NW_004524588.1:662069-670356 GCF_000260255.1 Octodon degus
GAAAGAAAGAAAGAAAGAAAGAAAGAAAGAAAGAAAGAAAGAAAGAAAGAAAGAAGAAACAAAAGGACTCCAGGTATATAGCTGTGTGGCACAGTGCCTATCTGAGAAGAGCAAGGTCCAGAGTACAATGCCTGGTACAAAAAAAATGTGGGGCTTATTTATTCATCTTGTCCAAAGTGTTATTGCCCTTTATCTTGGTGCACACAGGGGTGATCATGGAGCAAATGTGGTGAGAGATGGATAAAATTTAAATGTTTCAGGGAAAATGGAAGAATGCCTAATACTGGGGGAAAGGCAGAGGATGAGGAAGATTCTTGTGAGGATGCACTCAAGCATTCAGTGACAGTTTTAGAGGAGCACATAGAAGCTCTAATGTCATTCGCATGCACAGAAAAAAATAACCCAACATTACTGAGTATTTGTCATACTGTATGTTATTATCTTGGGAGCCTTTGGAGAATGTTTTACCAAACATAAATGTATCAAATATTAGATAGAGCCAAAACACATATTTGAATCAGTGAAGAAACTTAATTATTATAATAAAAGAAGAGCAAAAGATTCAAATGAAGATGTCTATATATGTGAACTTATTTCTGCAAGCACTGGTAGAAATTAGAATGTTAAATATTACTGTTAGTACACAGCAATATTGTAGCAATGACCACATTGAGGCCATTAGCCAATTTTGACACTTTTTATAACATTTAGTCAGGATTTGCTTAAGCCTCTAACATTGAACTTTATTTTTTCATTTATATGTTTATTTGCCACAGCATCTCTCTATGCAGGTCAGACTCACAGTGATCCTCTGATCTCAGCCTCTCCATCACTAGGATTACAGACATACATATCTATGGCAGCATGGTGCCCCTGGTGTTACTGGGCCAGCATGTCATGCAGTACTGGGGATCAAACCCAGGTCCTTGTGCATGCCAGGCATGTGCTTAGACTGCCAAGCTATCTTTGCAGGGCCTAACTTTGAAATTTTTGTAACTTCTTAATATTTAGAAAGCTCCATAAACCAGTTCATATTCTTATTGACTACCATATACTTTAGAATTAGTATAATTTACATGCTGACAGACATAAACATATAGATTACAAAAAATAAAAACATGGAAATACTATAAATGTATTTTTAGTCCATGAGATTTCAGCATGCACTTTATCATGAGCTAAAATAATCTCAAGGTGACTTCATGTGAGGCACATTGAACCTGCATGAAGTTCATTAGAGCTGTATAGAAAAATGCAAGATTTTAAAAAAAGTAGGACTGCAGTCATCAGAAAATCTTTATGTTTCCAGATTTTATTTTGTGTACATGAGTTTTTAGGGAGAAGTAACATTTGAAATTATTGAATTCTCTTACAGACAATGAATGATTTTGAAAGAACCATATTTAAATTCACAATTGGAAGTGTAAGAAATGGCTTCATAGCACTGGTAAACTGTATGGACTGTGTCAAGAAAAGAAAGATATCTCCAGTTGATCAAATACTCACAACTCTGGCCATCTCCATAATTGGTGTGCTCTTCTCAGTAACCATGATTAAATTGGTGTTTATGACTGACCCAGATTGGTTAATGATGGCAAGCATGTTAAGAATGATGAATATTACCTGTATAGTGACCAATCATTTTAGCGTATGGCTCTCTACATGCCTCAACATCTATTATTTTCTCAAGGTAGCCTAGCTTTCTAACTCTGTTTTTCTTTACCTGAAGTAGAAAGCCAAAAAACTGGATTCAATGACACTGTCAATGTCTCTGTTTGTCTTGTTTTTGAATATCATAGTTATATCATTACCCATTTATACATGTATTGGTGGATCTAAACTAAACACATCTTTCAGTTTCTGTTTGAGGAACTCTACACGGTCTTTCAAATATTTTTATTCACCAACGCCATATTTTCATTCATACCCTACACTCTGTCCTTCACAGCCTATCTTCTGCTCATCTTATCCATGTGCAAACACCTCAAGAAGATGAAACAAAATGCCAAAGGATTCAGAGATGCCAGGGTCTTGGCCCACTTAAGGTCATGCAAACTGGGATGTCCTTGGTCTTATTTTATACTGTGTTCTTAGTTTTTCTTGTTGCACAGATTTCATGCATTGACTGTACAGTGATTTGATTGTTTCATTGGACTATTCTATGGGAGTCTCATTTTCTTTTTTGCATTCAGTTGTTTTGATTCTGGGAAACAGTAAATTGAAACAGACTATTTTATTTCTTCGATGGCTGAGAAGTAGGTATAAGAATACAGAACTCTCAGGGGCCTGACCCTTAGCTCAATTGTTGGGGGCTGGGAAGATGGCTCAGCAGACTATGCACTTCCCTGGCAAGCGCAAGGGCCTGAGTTCAATCCCCAGTTCTACCAAAAAAAAAAAAAAAAAAAAAAGAAAGAAATAAGAATACAGAACTCTCAAGTCACTAAGACAGTTCTAGGATCTTTATACAAACTCTAGAGGAAAATAGCATCACAAAGAATGTTATTTGTAACTAATTACTTTCCAAATAGTCCTCTGATGTGTATAATATTATGTATTTTACAAATGTATGTTTAGGACTATCATGATCCAAACATAATATTAGTAGTAACTCCCACTACTGACAATAATATATGCAAATCTGCAGAAATAGATCAGCATAGGTCAAGTAAAGGTTAAAAGTCTTTATACTAACAGATAATGTCAGACTGGGGAGATAGCTCTGTGGCATAAGCACCTGCCTAGCAACAGCAAAGTCTTACGTTTAATCCCTGGTACCAACTCTACTACTCCCCCAAAAAAATACAAAACCAAAAAAATAGCGTAATAGTATCATCATTTGCCAATTATTAGCCCATTCCCTTGTGAAAAATATGAAAAATGTGATGTATAAAATGTATGTGTATAGAAACATGTGAATAGTTAAACTTGAGGTTTATAATTTCATACTTATAAAACAATTTTAATATAGATATAGCTTAAAACAATTGATAATTGCAGAATAAAATAGTGCTTGAAATCAAATACATTAAATTTATCCTTTAAAATAGAAACCTAATTTATGAATTCAAGAGTTCTTCAGAAACATAAGGCTGTCTTATCCTAATTTCTTATCTACATTATTACTTTCCAACTGAAAAGAACTTCCTAAAATATTTTACACTTCTTAGGAATGAGTTCACCTTTGGAATGTACTTTTTCTCCATCATAATTATCATACATGTACAGCAGTCTATTTAGTTTAGTACACAAGAACACCAAATCATGCCTAGGAGGTATTACAAATGCATTTTAAGGTCAATTTCTTTTACAGATATAAAATCATTCCTCTTACACATAATTGTTTGTAATGATTGATTCACTTCTTCCTTGTAATTATTTTTATCATTGGTTTGGATTGGCTACATAATAAAATGGTTCAAATATTAAAAAAACTTAAGCAATTGGAGAGCTTCTTGGCTCAGACAACAGACTTACACTGGCTTTGAGGTATAATCTTCATAGAATTATTTTCAGAGAGAATCATTTTCTGCTTATATTTTTTTTTCTGTATTTAGGGTGGGGTCTACAGGGTCTACAAGGTTTCACTATGAAGATTGGACTCATAATGATCCTCCTGTTCTTAGCCTCCAAGCACTGGGATTAAAGACGTGTGCCACCATACCCAGTCTGAATCACCATCTCAGCCTGCCCAGGGGGCGAGGCCTGTATGGCATGCAGGGGATTGAACCCAGCCACTGCGCTCTGCCTAAGCAGGTGCTATACTCCTGTGAGCTATCAGGCCAAACCATCATTTTATCTTTCCTGACCAAACCCTAAAAACATATCAAATGCATAGTATTATTAATAATGACAACTCTGTATTTTTTCTGCTCTGAGAAATTAAAGAAGGATACATTTTTCTAGTAGCACTTGATGAGGAATAACTTTCAGTGTATGCTGTACTTGAGGAAAAGTCATGTAAATTGCCACACAAATATAATAGAAAATTTGTACCCATCCAAGATAATTTGAAATTCAGACATTCTCTATGCAGAACTGACAGGTAATATCCAAAGAAAGAAATAACTAATTTTAGTTTCATGGGCAATATTTTACAAAATCATGTGCTAGAGGAAATCTTGCTTATATTTCAAAGTACTGGAGAATGTTACTCTCAATTCTGGGTCTAAAATATGTCTGCAGGGATTCAATTAATTAATAAGTATAATTTACATAAAATACTGGAAATGAGTCCTATCCCAGGCCTGGTGAGTATGTGGCAGAGGTTCTGGCTACCCTGAGCCAGCGGGCCCTAATGGTCCCAGCCCAGACACAGTGTGGGTGACACACTCGTTCACCCTCTTGGGATGCCCTGCATCACTCCATAGTATCCCCCAAACCCCATCCAGAGAGTAGGAATTTTTGTCGTGTACTGGAAACCCCCAGATCCAGTTCTAGTCCAGGCTTGATGACATGATATTTTACTTGGAAGAACCAAAAAACTCAACCAAGAAGCTACTAGAGTTAATACAGAAGTTCAGTAGCATAGCAGGTTATAAAGTCAATACCCCAAAGTCAACAGCATTCCTCTACACAGACAACAAACACACTGAGAAGGAAATTATAAAAACAATACCTTTTACAATAGCACCGAGGAAAATGAAATACCTTGGAATTACTAACTAAAGAAGTCAAAGATCTTTTCAAGGAAAATAACAGTACTGTCTTAGTTACTCTTCTCTCGTTGCTGGGACAAATACCTGACACTCAAAATGAAGGAAGGAAAGGTTTATTTAGCTCACAGTTACTGATGGTTTCAGTCCATACTCAGCTGGGTCCACGCAGAGCAGCACATAGCAGAGGTCAACCTTTCATGGCAACGACAAAGAACAAGAGCAAGGGAGGGGTAGCAGCAGCTCAAGCAGCTAGCTTCTCTTTCCACCTTATATTTTAATGCAAATTACATGCCCCAGGGTAGGAGAAGTACTCACACATATGGGTACTCCCAGTACTTACCCACCTATGGGTAATCCCAGCACTACTAAAACCCATAATCCCAGCCTTGGATCACACATAATCCCAGTGGATCATGAGTTAACACAAACTCTAGAAGTCCTCACCCCATGACTACATGAGGCTTTGGGGGGACAACTAGACACAAACCATAACAAGTACTCTGAAAAAAGAGATAGTAGAGGATTTCAGAAAATGGAAAGATATTCCATGCTCCTGGATAGGAAAAACCAACATTGTGAAGATGGCCATACTCCCAAAATTTCTGTACAGATTTAATGCAATCTCTATCAAACTACCACAAACATACCTCACAGAGGTAGAGAAATCATTCCTAAAATTTATCTGAAAACAGAAATACCTAGAATAGCAAAGGCAATCCTGGGCAATAAAGACAAGTCAGGAGGCATTACAATTCTTGATTTGAAATTATACTACAAGGCTACTGTGAGAAATTCAGCATGGTACTGGCAATAAAATAGACCTGAAGGTCAGTGGAATAGACTAGAAGACATTGAAGCCCCTTCGAACACACTCATCCATGTTATTTTGACAAAGGTGCCAAACATACTCACTGGAAGAAAGATAGCTTCTTGAACAACTGGTGCTGGAAAAATGGCTCTCTACATGTCAAAAATAAACTTGACCCAGATCTATCACTATGCACTAAACTAAAGTCAAAATGGATTAAAGATCTAAAAATTAAAGCAGAGACAATAAATTTCCTGGAAGAGAATGTAGAGGAACTCTTGAAGACATAGGGGTAGGCAAAAACTACATGAACAGGAATCAAATCACATGGAAAACAGTTGAAAGAATTAACAACTGGGACCTGCACTTGCTCTGAAGTTTTTTCAAGTAAAAAGAAATTACCAACAAAGTGAAAAGGCAACCTGAAAATTTGGAAAAAATCATGACAAATAAGTACTCAGACAAAGGTCTGCTCTCTAGAATTTATAAAGAACTAAAAAACACTAGGGCCCCAAAATTTAAAGACCCAATCCAGAAATGGGCATCCGAGATGAATACATGCTTCTCAGAGGATGAAATTAAAGAAGTGAATAAATATATAAAAAAATGCTCCACATCACTAGACATTTGTGAAATGCAAATTAAAACAACATTGAGATAATATCTCACCCCAGAAAGAATGGCTATCATAAAGAAATCACCCAACAACAAATGTTGGAGAGGCTGTGGTGAAAAACGAAGCCTTCTACAATGCTGGTGGGAATGTAGCCTGGTGCAACCATTATGGAAATCAGTATGGAAACTCCTTAGAAAAGTTGGACTGGAAATCAATTTAAACCAGCTATTCCTGTACTGGGAATTTTCCCGGAGGATCTGAAAACATCATATCATAGGGATACATGTGTGCCTATGTTTATAGCAGCACAATTTGTGATAGCTAAATCTTGTAAACCACCAAGATGCCCATCACCTGAGGAATGGTTGAAAAAGATGTGGTATTTTTACACAATGGAGTATTATTCAGATATTAAGAATGATAAACTTGAAGCCTTTATATTGAAGTGGATGCCACATGAACATATACTCATAAGTGAAATAAACCAAACACACACATGTAAATATCATATAGTTTCCCTAGTATAAGAACTCAAAAGAAGAAATCCAAACAAAAAGATATAATACAAGCAAAAGGAAAGCAGAATATTAAGGACTAACTAATCAAGAGAGGGAAAGGAGTAGAGCTAGGAAACATAACAATGACAAGCCATACAGTTATATGTAGAAGATGAGCAAGGCAATGATCCGGAGAATGTTCAGAAGATTCTTTAATCTAGGAGTTAACTGGAAAGATTCTCACCTTGACTAACTATATATACTGATACCTGTAAACTAAGCAACTGCACTGAAGATAGTAGTCTGTAATGGTAGTTTCATGCTTAGCGTGTCTGTCTTTCTGGTCTTCTGAATACGTGCTGCTTGTCATGACATGCTGGTTGCTGCTGTGCTTTCGCTCAGGTAGATGATTGTTCAAAAATAAGGGGGTGATGAATGAATGTAAGAGATAGGAAAAGGAATATTGTGGGACTGTACTGCTTCAAGGTTGTATATGATTAGATTTTTGGACTTATGCGTAAATATAAAAAGTATATAATACTTTATGCCTTTTTAAAAAAATATATTCTAATTTTTAAATGTTTTTTCATAATATTCTATAGGGACTTAAAGTTCAACATATCAATACTTGATGAAAAATACCTGTTCCATGTAATGCATAAAATGTTTGATATTCAGACAGATAGTGAGAATAAGTTTAACAGCCTAGGTTGTATGGTAATAACAATAAGCTTGTCTTCTGGATGGTTAACTACCTAAGTTTGCAGACCAAAATTAGAGAAAAAGGAGGGCCACAAGGAAAGCCAATACTTTGGTCCTAACATTCTAAGGTCACTTATGACTCAGAATATATGAGAACTTGTACTGTAATGTCATGTAACTCAGTAGTGTCCCAAATTTTTTGATCAAGAAGATTATGGGGCCAGTGAGGAAAGTGATCGATGATGTAGAGTGCATTCTATTCATTAAGAGAATGTAACTATATATCTATCCTAAGCACTTTGAATACACAGATACAAAATGGACATTCATCTGTATACCCTTTTTTTGTTAAGTTCTGTTATTTGAATATTATAGGTGTGTAAACTCAACAAAATATTTTAAAAGAGTCCACTTGTCCATAATAGTATTGGGTCTTCCGCTTCACTGGCAATGTCAGAAATTGTTGACGTGAGTCCCCCACAGCTCAACATAGCAGCATGGTTTTACTTCCTAGATATCTTTTTCATACTTTTCTACTGGATGGTTAAGGCCAAGGTAAAGCAGGACCTATGCAACAAGAGTTGTAGCTCTTGGGTCTGAGAAGGTCAGTGAAATCCCCTCAGGATTTATCCTGAGATCCTGTAACTCAGATTGTAGAAGCTTTGTCAGTGTCAGCCATGTGGATGAGTCATGGCCATTGCTTGGCCAATGTGCTCTCTGTGAAAACCTGAGAGAGTATTTTCTCTCCTTGTGACTCTCCTTAGGCACACTCTACATCACTGATCACTTTACTCTTTGGCCCCGTAATCTTCTTGATCAGAAAATTTGGGACACTACCGAGTTATGTCACATTACAGTACAAGTTCTCATATGTCCTGAGACTTTATTGACCTTAGAAGGTTAGGGCCAAAACATTGGCTTTCCTTGTAGCTCTCCTTTTTCTCTAATTTTGGTCTGCAAACTTAGGTTGTTAACCATCCAGAAGACAAGCTTATTGTTATTATCAAAC
>NW_004524588.1:670658-671814 GCF_000260255.1 Octodon degus
CTTTGTTCTTGAACAACCACCTACCTGAGAGACATCATAGCAGCACCTGGCATGTCATGAGAAGCAGCCCATATTCAGAATACCGGAATGACAGGCACTCCAAACATGAAACTACTATTACAAATTACCATCTGCAGTGCAGTAGTTTAGTTCACAGGTATCAGTATATATAGTTAGTCAGGGTGAGAATCCTTCCAGTTAACTGCTACATTAAAATATCTTCTGAAGATTCTCAGGATCATTGCCTTGCTCATCTTTTACATGTAACTGTATTGCTTGACATTGTCATGTTTCCTAGCTCTTCTCTTTCCCTTTCTTGATTAGTTAGTCCTTGAGATCCTGCTTTCCTTTTACTTGTATTATATCTTTCTATTTGTATTTCTTCTTTTGAGTTTTTTTACTAGCGAGACTATACGATATTTTCATATGTGTGTCTGGTTTATTTCACTTATGCTTATATATTCAAGTGGCATCCACTTCAATATAAAGGCATCGAGTTTATCATTCTTAATAGCTGAATAATACTCCATTGTGTAAAAATACTACATCTTCTTTATCCATTCTTCAGTTCATGGGTATCTGGCTCGTTTCAAAGATTTAGGTATGATAGATGGTGCTGCTATGAACATGGGTAAAACATGGATATGCATATATTGCTGTGCTATAAAGTTTTCAGTTCCAGAAAAATACCCAAGAAGACAATAGCTGGCTTAAATGAGGCCTCCAATCCTAGCTTTTGAAGCTATTTCCACACTGATTTCCATAGTGGTTGTACCAGTGTACACTCCCACCAACAGTGCAGAAGGCTTCCTTTGTGTTCACTGACTTCAGCATTTGTTACTGGCTGACTTCTACATGTTCGCCACTGTTTCTGGGGTGAAATGGAATCTCAGTGTTGTTTAAATTTGCATTTCTAGGATGACAAATGACATTGAACATTTTTGAGTGTATATATTTTCCATTTGTATTTGTTCCTCTGAGAACAGTATATACACTTCAGATACCTTTTTTGGAATTTGTTCTTTGAATTTGGTGTGCCTGAATTTTTTTTCTCTCTTTTTTTTTTTCTTTTCAAAGTTTTATTGATAAACATATAGCAATGAGACAGTTTCAAATCAAATCGAAAGTACAGTTTCAACAAATAATACACTATATA
>NW_004524588.1:678440-681482 GCF_000260255.1 Octodon degus
TCATTTTGTGTAGCACTGTCCTCTGCCCTTTGTTGTAGATCTTTGCTGTAGTCATAACCTTCACACGTACTGAAGTACTGAAGTTAAGGTGGAGCTCTACAGAGTTTTTACTTATCCAGCTGCTTAGGTCTGTCTGCTGTGCTCAGCTCCTTCCCGCTTCGGACCTGGGCTAGGACTGGGTCTGGGGGTTCCCGTATGTCGGCAGAAATTCTTACTCGGCCGGGGGTGGGTGGGTGGTGAGGTAGGGCGGAGTGGTGTGGGGCAGCCCAAGGGGGTGGTAGAGGGTCCGGCCCACGCTGCGCCTGGGCTGGGACTGGTCCCGCCGGTGCAGGGTATCAGGAAGCTCTCCACACACTCACTGGACCTGGGCTAGGACAGGGTCCGTCTGATTTTTTTTTTTTTTAAATTCTTCATATGTTCTAGGTAGAATGCCTTTCTCTGATAGATAGCCAGCTATAATTTTTTCCCAGTTTGTGGGTTTTCTTTTTACTCTTTTAAAGATTTGCTTTGAAGTGCAGAAATTTTTCAAAAAGACAAGATCTCAGTTGTTGATATTTCGAGGTATTTTCCTGTGTAGTTTGGTTTTTGTTGATGAACATTCTACCTACTACTACATCTCTAAGATTTCTACCTACATTTTCCTCCAGAATATTTATTTATTTATTTTATTTTTTAATTAATTTTATTGCAAAAGAAATAGTAATGAGAGAGTTTCAAAACGGCAAAGTAAGACAGTTACAATAATTAATACATTGCATATTGTTGTCTTCATAGTAGTTATTCTCAGTACAAGATGTAGACATGATGTTCCATCAAAACACTGTTAGTACAAATATTTTTCTCATTAAATTAAGAGAATGTAGCTATATATTTTTTCTAAGTATTTTGTACATAGTGTTACAAAATGGTCCGTCATTTGTATCCCCCTTTTTTGGTTACTTTTGTCAGAGATGATTGTTCCATTTTCATTTAAATATTGTAAGTGCATGAATTCAGCAAAATAATCCAATATAGTCCAGTAGTCCATAAGAATGGTGGGTTATTCATAGGACTAGCAATGTCAGAAGGTATTGAGTTAAGCCTTTTACAGCTTTGCATATTAATATGGCTTTACTTTTTATACCTCATTTTTATACTTTTCTGCTATGTTATTAAGACCAAGATAAAGCAAGACCTATATAACTAGAAATGTAGCTTTTTTATCTTAAAAGGTCAGTCAAATTCCCTGAGGATTTACCCTGAAACCCTGTACTGAAGTTTGTAGATCCTTTGTCAGTGCCCTCCAGATTATTTAGGTTTCCTATTTTGATATTTAAATCTTTGATTCATTTTGACTGTAGCTTTGTGCATGGTGATAGGCATGGGTCTAGAAATTTTTGAGTATGACTCTTGGTGGATGCAAAACGTTTCACTTGTGTTATTCACAACATCTTACAGCATTTCGTTTGTTACAAACAATTTTCAACATTGGACGGAAATAATTCTGTTCAATAGATTTCACCCTTGCCAAGATGCTCACTATATTTTCAGACCTGGTTCTTACGCTTAATCATTCCACTTAGTTGCGTGAAGGCTTTTGCACTTCTTTGGCTTATTGAGTGTGTACTCACATAGTTGTGTTTTTCGTTGCCTGAATAGAAGAGGTTTGCATTTCTTGTTTCTGTGTGAGTTAATTCTTGCTCCATCATTGTCACAGGAAATCTGCCTCATATTTCCACTTTCAAAGTAATTACAACTGTCACACATGCATGAGTCCATTGACAATTTACATTAAACCTGCTCCAAAACTCAAAAATGTGATGTTTTATATACTGTTATTCTGAATTGATCTATGTTTGCTTTTTTTTTTTAAAAAAGGAAAATATTTAAGAAGCAAATCACAGAAGCATGGAAATTTAGCAATGAGCATTTCATGGACAAAACTGCCTGTTACTGCCTTGGATCTTCTGTACACACATTGGTGTTCATTCGTCATGTGGGTAAAAGTACAAATGGGCTTTTACTTTTTTCAGGAATAGGTATTGTGAGTCACACCCATATTCTATTATGGTTATATATATGTTCTTGTAATGACAATGGGGCATATGTTATCCCTTTGATACTCAGAGAAACAATGGAAAACCAGTTATATCATAATGTGGGTCAAATCCCAGGTCAGACACTTTTGCACAAGTGCACACACCATGACATTTGCCTTATCAAGTGGGTAAAGACAGAGATTGCTTTTTCTTTTCCCCTCACACAGCTGATGAGATGCACAGCCAGCCACTATTATACTAAAGCATAAATTTATAGCAGAGAAATATGGGATGGATTTTTGTGGCTCAGTATTGTACTTTCTGCATTAAAAGAGTTAAGAAAGGCATTCCTTATGCCTAAGATTTTTTATATACTGTAAAATTTCCTAAACAATCACAGGTCTCTTAACTTCACACAAATATCCTTCATGTTTTAAAATTCACTTTATGTTTATTTTATTTTATTTTGTATTCTAGGTGAGAGTGTATAAGATGTTCAGGGTCTCTACTAGATCGGACTCGCACTGATCCTCCTGTTTACAGCCTCCCAACAGCTTGGATTACAGATGCCCCACCACGGCCAATCTTAATTGCTGTCTCAGCATACCTTGGGTGCAGGGCCAGCACCGCAGGCCTGGGAATCGAACCCCCAGCCCCTGCGCCTGCCTGCAGGTTCTTCAATCCTCTGAGCTATTTCATCGGCTCTCAAATTCTCTTTAAACTTAAGAAGAATCTAACCTTTACTCTCATGAAAATATTTTAAATAAAATGGCAGACATTATTACACAAATTTAATGATTCTTTATTCCACAAATATAATGGCATGTGTAAAATACATATAATAATGTTAGATAAGTTCTCTTATAAACAATTTTTATAGTCTTATATAAAATGTGGAAATGAAAATGTGTTAATATAATCTACTTTATTTTATGGTGGAAAGGTGTATCTCAGTACCAACATTGAAAAATATAACAATGTTATTAACTAGTAGCTTGACATCTTAGGTTTATTTTCAAAATAT
>NW_004524588.1:681582-700489 GCF_000260255.1 Octodon degus
ATATGGTACATTGCAAATCCAAAGAAGCTGACAGATATCTGTATTGTGTGCATGTCTGTATCAAGCTCAGTATGTAAAAGCTGTCATATTAAATATTTGATGTAAAAGTAATATTTTAATTAAAAAGGAATAAGTAGATGAAAAATCATATTCAGGGCTGGTAAAATATAATAATAAATCTATCATCAAATGTGGTAGTTCCATGGATTTACTAGTTTTGGTTCTATGTTAAGAATATTTGTAGATAAATGGATGGTAGAAAAATAGCTCTGCAGTCTAATTGCCTGCTACTCAAGCACAAAATCCAGGCTTAATCCCTGGTACTATATGCAATTACAGGCCCAGAATATAAGTAACCAATTTATTGAGTACATATTCTCCATAATTATGTGCCAGATAGAAACCACAGAAATAAAGAATTACATTTAATACATGAACAACAAAAATGACCAAGGCAAGGAAAGTATGTTAGTCTTCAAAGAAATGATGAACACGATGAAAGAATTGCTGTGAACATCTGAAGAAGATATTGATAAAAAAGAGGAGTGTAGAAAAATGAAACTTTGAATGAACAATATAGAAGGGAAATAGAATGCATGAAATAGATTCAAACAGATATCCAGGAAACTAAAAAATTAAAAATCCCATTAGAAGCTCTCAAAAGCATTTGAATGAAAATGAAAATAGACTTTCAGACCTAGAAGACATCATTGCAGCTAGTGACCAAGAAATGAAAAATCTCTTAAAATTAAAAAGGAATTGGAAATAATGATCAATAGTCCCTGCCCCATGGTGCTGCTGCACTTTCAGGTCTGTGCAGAGCCATAGATGTGGGTTTGTATTACACAGGATGGCTTTTGTTAAAGAATATTTTTGTCAAGAATAAGGCCTACTTTAAGAGATATCAAGTGAAGTGTAGAAGAAGACGGGAGGGAAAAAACTGATTACTATGCTAGGAAACACTTGGTAATCCAGTATAAAAATAAGTATAACACACCTAAATACTGGATAATAGTTCATGTAATGAACAGATATATCATTTGTCTGATTCTTTGTGCATGTATTGAACAGGATACAATATTCTTTGCAGCATATTCACATGAACTATCAAAATATGGTGTGAAAGTTGGCTTAATACATTATGCCGGAGTGTATTGTACTGTTCTGCTGCTGTCCCACAAGCTTCTCAATAGTTTGGCTTGGATCACATCTATGAAGGTCAGGTGGAGGTGACTGCAGATGAAAACAATGTGGAAAGCATTGATGGTAAACCTGGTGCCTTCACTTGCTATTCGGATGTAGGCCTTGCCAGAACAACAACTGGCAATAAAGTTTTTTTTGTGCTAAAGTGTGCTGTGGATGGAGGCTTGTCTATCCCTCACAGTACCAAATAATTGCTTGGTTATGATTCCAAATACAAGGAGTTCAATGCAGAAGTACATCAGAAGCACATTATAGATCAGAATGTTCCACATTATATGCATTATCTAATTTGAGAAGATGAAGATGCTTACAAGAAATAGTTCTCACTGCATATAGCATAAATAATGTACCTGCAGACATGATGGAGATGCAAAGAAAGGTCATGCTGCTATAGGAGAGGACCCAGTCTGTGAAAACAAGCCAAGAGAGAAGCTAAAAGAAGGTGGAACCATTGCAAAATGTTGCTTGCCCAGAAGAAAGATTGGGTAGCTCAAAAAAAGGCAAGTTTCCTCAGAGTTCAGGGGTGGGCTGCTGAGAGCTAAACCAAAGTTCTATCATGATTTTTCAAATAAAGACCAAAAACCTTATCAATCAATCAATCAATCAATCAATCAATAAATAAATGAAATAATTAAATAGCAACAAGATGCCATAAAGATGAACAACTTAAGAGTGGTAGGTGTCAATGAAAAGGAATCAATTAAAATGATATAAAAAGACTATTTGAGGAAGCAATAACAAAAAATTTCCAACATGGGAAAATAATCTGACATACAGATAAATGTAGGACGATGAATATGGATGAATGTAGAATTAGAATTAGCATCAACTAAAATATATCTACGCTCTAGAATATGATCATCAAGATCCAAAAATTTCAGTACAAAAACAAAATATTATAAGATGTTAGAGATAATAAAAAACATCACATATAAAGGAAAGCCCATCAGAATCACAGCAGATTTCTCAACACAAAATATTAAGTCAAGAAGAGCTTGGCATGAAGTATTTCAAGTCCTCAAAGAAAACATCTTTGAACCAAGATTGATGTACTCTAAAACACTACCTTTTAAAATTAATGAAAGAGTGAAACACTTCCACAACAAAGAACAACTGAAGAAATTTATGACTACCAAACCATCCTTACAAAGAGTAGTTAAATATATTCAAGAAAGACATAAAATGACTGCAATTCCAAGAACAACAACAGAAAGAAACAACCAAACAATGTTAACAATTAAATAGATGGAAAAAGGAGAGAACCAATCAATGCAAATCAGTTATGATTACTAATATAAATGAACTCAATTCATCAATTAAAAAATATTAGAATGGCGTCATGGATTAAGAAACAAAATCCAACAATAAAATTGAAAGGGAAGGAGTATTTCCAAACTCATTCCTAGAAACCAGTGTTATCTTGTTTCTAAAACTTTTCAAGCATTCAACTAAAAATTAAAAGTATAGGCTAATCTCTTTAATGAATAGAGACACAACATTTTCAACAAGATACTGCTAAAGAATGCCAGTCATCAAAAAGATGTAACCTAGACAGACACAGGGGCCAGGACTTTGATAAATCAGTATTCCGGAACTGCCACTGTGACATGTTGAGACTGCAATTGAGACTGGGTGCGGTGGTGTGTGCCTATGCAAGAAACACATTTAATTCAAAAGGAAATTCATAGCCTGAAAGTCAAAGGTTGGAAGACAATTCTCCATGTATCAGGGACTCAGAAAAAGGCAGGGGTAGCTATTCTGTTTTAGGAAATGTGAACATCAGTCCAAGAAAGATCAAACAAAATAAGGATGGTCACTACATATCTGTTAGGAGAAAACCTCAGGTGAAAGAGATAAAAATCATAGATGTATATGCATCAAATGTGAGAGGATACAACTAAGAAAAACTTTAAAGGTCATGAACCATCAAATAAGTAACGCAATCTTAATAAGAGAACTTAATATCCCTTTGCTTCAAAGAGATATAGCATCTAGACAAAAGGTAGTAAAGCTGTAGTAGAATGGAACTGCAACTTTGAACAAACGGACTTACTAGGTATTTATAGAGTGTACTACCAAACATCAACTAAATACACATTCATTTCAACTACACATGGGACACTCTCTAAAGTAGACCACATCCTAGACCATATAACATGGTTAGTTAAATGCACTAGAAATGACATTATCCCATGGATATTATCTGACCGTATTGCAACACAACTGGAAATTAACAACGAAATAACTGCAAAATTCTCATAAACGAATGGAAATTAAATAACAGCCTCCTCAAAAACCAATGGGTTATTGATGAAATTTAAGAAGAAATTAAACAATATCTGCAATCAATGAAAATTCAAATGGAATCAATTGTCAAAGGGAAATTGATAGCAGTGAATGGTCATATTTGAAAAATAGAATGAGAACAAGTAAATACTCTATTGCTACACCTCAACCTTCTAGAAAAAGAAGAGCAAGTGAAGTGCAACAGGTCAGTAGCACTGGTCATTTGAGAAATACAAATGGAAACAATACAGAGATTTCATCTCACACCAGAAATAATGGCCATCATGAAGAAATTAACTGATATCAAATGCTGGAGAGGCTGTAGGGAAAAAGAAACCATTATCCACCATTGATGGGACAGTCGACTGGTATAATTTCTGTGGAAATCAATGTAGAAATTCTGTAACAAATTTTGATTGGAAGTCCCATTCAACCCAGGTATTTCCTTGCTAGGTATTTTTCTAGAAGAATTAGAAACATCATACCAAAGCATCCATGTTCATACCAGCACAATTTACCATAGATAAATCTTGGAAACAACCTAACTACCCATCATCTGAAAAATGGAAATAATATGTGGTATTTTTATACAATGGACTATTACTCAGCAATAAAAGCATAAACTCGATACTTTATAGGTAAATGGATGCAACTTGAGACCATACTCATAAGTGAAATACATCAGCCCCACATGTGTAAACATTATGTTGTCTCTATAGTGTAACATGAAAGAGTAAACAAAATCTGAAGGGATTTAATGTGCACACTTTTCAAATTAAGTGATAAAATTGTAAAAGATTGAGTATTTCTGAACTCATTCCTGGAAGCCATCATTATCCTGTTTCTAAAACTTTTCCAGTATCCAACTAAAAATTAAATCCATAGACTAATCTCTTTAATAAACAGAGACTAAATCCTCAGCAAGACACTGCCAAACAATACAAGTCATCAAAAAAACCTAGACAGACACAGGGACCAGGAGTTTGATCCAACAGCATGCCGGTACTGCCCCTTGGGCACGCTGAGCCTGCATTGAGATTGGGTGTAGTCGTGTGTGCCTATAATCCTAGCACTTGGGAGGCTGAAAACATGAGGATTACTATGAGTCTGATCTGTGTAGTGAGACTCTGTAGATTCTGTACTAAATATACAAAAAGAGATATGTCATGATTAAGTAGTTTTCATTTGTGAAATGCAAAGATGACGTAAGATATGAATGATTGTTTGTGTCTGCATGTTCCCTCCTTAGTCATAGGAGTTTTTGAAAGATTGTTTAATCTCGTGTGTCATGATGGAATTAAGTGTGTGAGTGTTAGGGTGGGGGAGATGGCTCAGTAGAATAAGCGCTTCCCTGGCAAGCACAAGGGTCTGAGTTCATTCCTCGGTTCCGGGGGAAAAAAAAAAGGTGTGAGTGTTACAGCTGTCTTAGGCTAAGTAACCTGCATACAATACAAGGGACAGAAAGAATCTTGTCTCCTCCTCTTGTTGTTTTGCTGCCATGAACCAGTTTCCCTTTGTTGCCATGCTGTATTCTGCCCACAGTGAACTGTACACCTCTGTCAAATCACCTTGCCTTGCAGGCAGCTGATTATGGACTGAAATATCTATGAACCCCCAGTCAAATAAGCTTTCCTTTCTTAACTTTAGGTGTTAGGTATTTTGTATCCTCAATGAGAAAAGTAACTAAGACACTCATCATATCAATAAATTCAATACATTACATATGCATAAGCAGGGACAAAAACCACATGATTAGCTCAACAGATTCAGAAGAAGAACTTGTCAAAATCCAGCACCCATTCATAATTTTTAAAAAATTCTGAGAAAATAGGAATTGTAGAACATTATTTCAATCTGATAATGTCATCTACATATGTATGTGTGTATATATGTATTAAGGTAGATAGATAGATAGATAGATAGATAGATAGATAGATAGATAGATAGATAGATATCTCACATAGGGAAGCACTATTCAAATTTGAAAGTCATATTACCAAAAAATGAGTGAAAAAGGAGCTTCAATACAAGTTTTGTTTAAAATGGTGCAAAATTTGAAAATGTAATTTGCTTTTATTTAAAACAACAATAGATATGTGACTATATGTAAGTACCTGATTATTATTATTATATGTGCTGACCTAATGACAGAGGCATACAAATGGAATATGTTTGAACTAATTTAGATTATTTACATTTGGTTACATATAGTTATTATTTACATATAGTCAGAGTACAAATCTTTTTGCAAATGAGAAAGCTTAAGTTAAATACACTAACCTCATATGTAAATACGGCAAAATGTAAAAATGATTCAGAACCAGGTAAAATACTGCCTCTGTTTCAGGAACTAACTTTTTATTCAGCCTCTAAGTGAAGGGTTAAGACAATTATCAATGGTGGAATTCTTTTAACATACATAAAAACTTTTCTCATGTGCTGCTGAGAGGAAATCTAAAGTGTGTCCAGTGAGACCTGTGCAGTATTATGCCCAAGGGCGACTTCCTCAGGCTAAGAGTAACTACTGCCAGGGACCTAATTTCTGTCCTTTGTAGAACCCCCTAATGCTGCAGTAGTGTTACCTACCCCACACTGTCCAACCCCACAGTGATTTGCATTTCTTTTTGCTTTCCTTCATGAGCTCATCTGTGTTACAAGGAATCAAGCAAGAGTGATCTGCCTGATTCTGCATTATGGTATGCTTGCTTCAAATGATAGGAGTTTCCTGCATTTTGCCTACATTGCTCTATTTTTCTTTTCTCACTATGTGTTCCCTCCCCCAATTGAAAGAATTTTGAATATGCATTGCACTCACATTCTTTGCTCAGTATTGCTTCTGTGGTTGGAGGTGTGTTAGAGCTTCTAGACTGATATTGTATTTTTTTTGCTATCTCTGAAATATACTGTACATTTTTGTAATGTCTTTGGTATCATTTTCAATATTCCCTGTTTGTCATATTCCTATACTTTAACTATTAGCAAGTTGGCAAAGTATGATTGTGTCTACTCCACATGTTTACTAAAAAGCATATCATCCTTCATGTATCTTTTCATTCTCAGAGTGATAACCAAGCACATGAAAGCTGTGAAAGGTGATGAGCAGGTAGGTAAAACCCAAGGTCTTTAGTGCTCATGAAGGAAAGCATGCTAGAAGTTGGGAGAGGCACAAAATGTAGGAGATTTCTTTTTCTGTGTGTACGAAAACATTCACTTCAATTAAGTCTTTATGAAAAAGCAGATAGATTTCTATTTCATTAATATGCACAATTATTTTGAAAGTTTAAGGAATGTTTATGCTTAGCATTATGTTATTTAAGATAGAAAGTGCTTTTAATACAATGCCTGGGCAATTATGATATTAAACATGACATGAGTGCATGTTAAAAGTTTATCCAGTGAATATATAAAATTATTAGTATAAAAAGAGGAGATTTTCCAATAAGTGGAGAGGGAAGGAGGAAGGGCAGGAGAGAGAGAGAGAGAGAGAGGAGTAAAGCATTAATTTTTATTATCAGTATCCAACATTGGAGGACTAATGACCAGAAGAAACTATTAAACAACCCTGAGAGCTTGTAGGAAGCACTTTGTACACAGTCTCAGTGAATCTCTGATTACATCTAAATTTGAAATTTATTTAAATCTTCAGTGCCTAGAAATTCCATATGCCAGTTTATGTTTCCTGCTACATGTGCTAAAATTTTGTAATATTACTTTGCCATAACTCATGTTGCCTGAATAAACTATATAGATGAAGCAAAAATATCAAAACTATCCAAGTAAATATGCCTTTGTTTTCTTGTCAGTGCAGAAGAATGGCCTTTAGCTTTCACCATCAACTACAAAAGACTTTAGGCTCTTATGGATGATGCACATGATGTCTGCCTGAATTTGAACAGAAAGGCTAAGAAAAAATAAAATTTTCAGGAAGAAAAACTATGAATCAAGTCTTCAAGAAATCTTAGTTTCCTGTTTTGGAAGAATGCAAATGATTTTTAAAGGGAAAATATTTTTGAATCTTTAATCAAATGTACTTCTCATTTTAGATGTATGCATTAAAGTTCAGCAGTGACAATTGAAATCAAGGCATCCTCACAGACAATGAGTAAGTTTGTACAGATCATGTGTATAGTCATTTTATATGTTGAGTTCATAACTGGAAATTTAGGAAACGGCTTCATAACAATGGTGAACTTCATGGTCTGGATCAAGAGAAGAAAGATCACTCTGTTTGATTAAATCCTCACTACTTTGGCCATCTCCAGAATTTTTCTGCTCTGGTCAGTAGCCATACATGTATTATCTATTTTTTACCCAGGCTTGATGCCTGAAACAATGACAAAAATAGTTGTTTTTAACTAGACAGTCACTAGTCATTTTAACACCTGGCTCATGACATGTCTCAACATCTTTTTTTTTTTTTTTTCAAAATAGTCAATTTTTCTAAGTCTGTTTTTCTTTTTCTTAAGTGGAGAGTTAAACAGGTGATTTCGCTGACATTTTTAGTGTCCTTGGTCTTGCTGCCTTTACACATTATACTGACAAACCCATATCTTGATGGCTGGATCAATGGATATGAAAGGAATATGTCAGACACTTTAAATTTTATTAACTCCACACAATTGTTTAAAAATATTTTACTCAAAAATGGTATCTTTGCATTCATACCCATTACTGTGCCCATGACAACTTTTCTCTTGCTCATCTTCTCCCTGTGGAAACATCTGAAGAGGATGCAGCAGAGTGTCTGCGAGTCCAGAGATGTCAGCACCACGCCCACATAAAAGCTTTGCAAATTATAGTTGCCTCCCTCCTCCTGCACATCGTTATTACACTTTCTTTTGTCATACCAATGTTGAGCTATGAATTGCTGGATAAATCATTCATGTTTTTATTTCACCAGGTTACTGCTTTTGCTTTCCTTTCAGGGCATTCATGTGCCGTAATTTGGGGAAACAAAAAGCTGAGATAGACAACCTTATTCTTTCTTCGATGGCTAAGGTGCTGGTCCAAAATTGTGGAGCCTTCAGCTCCCCATGAAAGTTTCAGTATCACTATACATATTTTTAGAAAGATTAATTCAAAAGAAATTCTTGTATACTATAAATTTGTTCTCTATATTCTGACATCCTATATAACTTTGATAATTTAAAAATATAGGCTTGGGCCAGGGAGATAACTCATTAGAGTAAGCGCTTGCTTGGCAAGCACAAAAGCCTGAGTTCAATCCCCAGTTCCACCAAAAAGAAAAAAAAAATCTAGAGTATGTATTGAGACCCTGTAGGCCCTGTAGACCCTGCACTAAATACATTTTATTTTTTATTTTTTTTTTTAATTTTATTTTTAATTGTGTGTGTGTGTGTGTGTGTGTGTGTCCAGCTCAGCCCACCACGGGGCTGGGCTGGTTGGCATGTGGTGCTGGGGGAATTGAACCGCGGTCCCTGTGCTTTGCTAAGCTTGTTCTAAGTAGGTGCTTTAGACCACTGAGCCATCTCACCAGCCCTAAATACATTTTAAATGAAACCATGGTGTGATGTTGAGCTGTAGGGGACTCAGGTCAACAATTTCTGACACTGCCAGTGAAGCATAAGACCTAAAACTATTATGGACTACTGGACTCTTTTAGAATATTTTGCTGAGTTAAATATAGCTATAATATTAAATGATGGAACTAAACAAAAAAAGGGGATGCAAATGAATGTCCATTTTGTATCTGTGTATTGAAAATGGTTAGGATAGATATATAGTTACATTCTCTTAATGGATAGAGGGATTTGTTCTATTTTATTTTTATTTATTTTTTTTTATTTTTATTTATTTGAGAGAGAGAGAGAGAGAGAGAGAGAGAGAGAGAGGGGGGGGTGTGTGTGTGGCCAGCTCAGCCCACCAGGGGGCGGGGCTGGCTGGCATGTGGTGCTGGGGGATTGAACCGCGGTCCTGTGCATTGCCAAGCTTGTTCTAAGTAGGTGCTTTAGACCACTGAGCCATCTCTCCAGCCCAAGGGATTTGTTCTAATAGTGTTTGTAAATAGGATATCATGTCTGCATCTTGTACAGTAAATAACCACTGGGAAGAGAGTATGCAATGTGTGAATTATTGAAACTGTCCTACCAATTTGATTTGAAACTGTCTCATTGCTATTTGTCTGTCAATAAAATTATGGGAAAAAAGAATAGGAAAATCCAAAATAAAAATAAAAAATAAAATACAATAAATAAATAAATAAATAAAAATGTAGGTTCAAAATAAACACTATCAAAGGGTATTTAAACTCCATAAGACCATTTTAAGTATTTATTTTCATATACTCATAAACAGAATAATGTCCTTTTTGAAGTTTAAATGTATAAGAATTTATAGTTATGATTTTGAATTTTGCACCAGTCATAGAATTTTTGAAATTTTAAATTGAAGAAGAAAGATGTGGGGGCCAGGGAGATGGCTCAGTAGAATAAGCACTTGCCTGGTAAGCACAAGTGCCTGAGTTCAATCCCTGTTTCAAAAAAAAAAACAAAAAAAACCAAAAAAAAACAAAAGAAGAAGAAGAAGAAAGATGTGTGTTTCTATGCACTTAAGACCATTACTAAAAATTGAACTATATAGTTTTTATATAAATAAACAAGCATTAAGTGAAGAAATTTACATCATAATGCACAACACAGTCATTTTAATGTATGATTCATTTGTCATGTCAATATAAAATAGAAACAAAATTTTTGAGTCACAAGGCTATTTATCCAGTTATTCCATTCTCAAATTTAAGACATTTTTGAATATATTTCTTTTTATTATTACATAGAGTTAATCAAAGTTCCTGTTAAGAATATGCATTTTACATTTGGAAATACATGACATTTTTTATTATTCTGTGTGACAACAAATTTTAAATTTAAATCTTAATATATGAAATCATTGTGACAATGGTGTTTTTGTTAAGTAGTATCCTAGAATTTTTTTCTTTTAGCTTATGTTGCATTAGATACCTGTGCTACGGAGGTGGAAAACAACCTGTTTGTAATTGGAATAGAGATTTATAACTATGTTGACCACCATATAATTAACATGAACTTTGATTATATCTATGTGGTAATAATACTGATTGTATTATAAAAATAAAGCATAATTTCATAAAATAAAAATAATTAAGATAAAATAGACACAAAATTTGGGGTGAAGGGAGGAAAACATGGTTGTGTGTCATTTATTCTGTTTTGTTAAATATTCCTTAAGATAGAGTCCTCTATAGTGTTAGAAATGAAGAATTCTTGTGGTACATGTTCATTCATAATTTTCAAATGTGTGTTTGTTTTATGAATATATTCCCTTGTTTCTCTAATGACATTTTTCATTTACATATTTGTTCAATAAATGAGCTCTTCAAACAGAGTAGTCATTTATAATTGATTGTGATTAAAATAGGATATATCATTGAAGTGACTGGTTAATCTGTCTTGTTTATAACCTATTGACAGTCCTGTGTGTTTGATGCTATTCTTTTCATGATTAATCTGAGTTTCTCACATGAAAGAGACTTATTTTATAGTCTACAAAAGAGTCAAAAAGTTTAATACAATAGCTTCTACAGCAAAAAGGTCTTCCTACAGTATAGAACATCAGCTGGAAGAGATTGTTCACAGCTATGTCTAAATATTGTGGGAAAATGACAGTAAATAATATGTACTTAGGAGCTCAAAACAAATATTCTTTTTTTATAACATAGGGTCACTTACATAATGAGTGCACAAGTTTTCATTGTTTATATTAGTTTTCTGGATTAAAAATCACATGTGCAAAATTCTCAAATGTGTTGTGTGATTTAAACTCTTTTCTACAAAGGAAGCCATATCATGAGATATAATTATTTTAAATGATTAAGTTACTTTATTTTAATCATATATAATTAATTTTGTATTTTGTTTACCAAATTAAATTGCTTAAGTATTCAAAATTCTAAGCTTTTGCAGTGATGACTGATATCTTTATAAAATCAGAATTAGCTAATATTATGTTTAACCAGTAAGTGAAATACTGTTATTACCTTTGAATAAAATACATTTTTACATAATCTTAGAGGGAGTTTTTTTAATATTTCATGTAAGATTGTAATAAAAGGTTTATGGTATCAAATGCTGTAGTTGTATTAATTTAGATAGCTGCACACATTTATTTATCCACTACAGACATCCAGTTACTCCGCAGATCCTTCTGTGTGAAACTCTCATCCAACCCCAACACCTGCAGATGCTCAGTTTTTCTCTGACTCTACAGATTTGCACTTCCAGAGTATTACATAAAGAGGACACAGGGGCTGTGCCTGAGATTGACTTCTTTTATTCAGTGCACTGTACATGCAACTCACCCTTGTTCAATTTAGGTCTGAATAGTAGGTCATATATGAATACACTATCATTTGCTTTACAATCGCCTGTGAATGGTTTTTTATGAGGTTTGCAATATTTGGTGAACACAAGTAAAATTATTAACAAATTAAAGTTTCAAATTTGTTTCATTATTTACAAAGGTTACATATTTCCTTTTTCTCAGACCAATTAAAATAATGACACATATTAATAGCTGTAAATAAAATAAGCATTTTTCCTCCAAAAGTTATTTCAATATGAAATATATACATATTCACATTAGTAGGAAATTGCAACATGTGATAGAAATTGAAATTCCAAAAGTATGTACAAAGAGAAAACAAGCAATTTCTAAAGAATACAAAGGCAATTAAATCACACAGTAAATATTATTAAAAATTATGTGTCATAAGACATGTGATTGATTTCACATTTAAAGGAAACTCCATCAGAATAATGGCAGATTTCTCTTCACAAACCAACAAGTCAAGAAGAGAATGAAGCAAAGTACTTGAAGTTTTGCAAGAAAACAAATTCCAACCCGGATTGCTATATCCTGCAAACCTCTCTTTGAAGTTTAATGGGGAAGTGAATTACTTCCATGACAACGAACAACTAAATAATTTCATGACAACAAAGCCAAACCTACACAGACTACTACAAAATATTCTAGAGAGAGCTCAAAATGACCACAACTCCATGAATGAAAATGGAATGAACTACAAAATAGGGCAAACAATTAAACACAGGAGAAAAAGAGGTATACAACAGCAGTCTTTCAACTTTTCTTTTGTATACAGCAACAAAATATTTCCATTAGCATACTCTATAAATGGATTTCTCCTGCACCCTATGGGTCATGATTCTCTCGGGGTCTAAAGCATGGCTATCAAGGAAATAACAGTAGCTCAGTAGCTTAAGTGACACCTGGCCATCAGTAGTTGTCATGGACACTGTCCAGGTCCATGACATACTAGAATTTTGTGTGATGTCGTATCCCCAAACTGTTAGAAGTGTTAGTCATATATTTGTCATTCCAGTATTTTTGTTATGTGTTATGCTTAGTAATTCTTTACTATTATGAAAACTTTTTTTAGATGATATTTTTGTATATATTAACCTAATCAAATACTGTGTGAGTACTCAATTGATCAGATTCATACATACAATACATACATTCTGGCCCTTTAGTTGGACTCATAATTTCATTTTCATTTTTGAATATTATTTTGAAATATTTAGTTCAATTTGAATTGATTAATATTTAATTAATTTTCTGAATATTGTTTAATTTTAATTTTTTTATGATTTATACTCTTTCTTTGAGTTACAAGCTACTTATAAGATATGTTCTCCTAGTATGAGAAACTTTAAAAAGTGTACTTCAATTTTCCATTAATTTTACATTTGTTCTTTGTCTTTTACACACACACACACACACACACACACACATTTATATATATATATATATATATATACATGAAACAATATGTATATAAACTGACATAAGATTGATACTGTTTTGTGGAAATCTTCAATGCCCCATTAAATGGGTTCATCTAATATAATTATATTTTACATAGTCCTGCATAACTACCATATATTTTAGCTCTTTATTCTTTATCCAGGACCATCCAGCAATTTCTCTTGTCTTCTGGATTATGGTCTTTGTAATTTTGTATATGCTATGTCTGGAGGTATTAGAATATTTTGAGTTTGTATAGGTGGAAAATATTTTACTTTTAGTTTTCAAAGGTATGTTTGATAAGTATAAAATTCAAAGAGGACAGTTTTTTTTTTTTTTTTTTTTTTTAGTTCTTTGAATAAATAAGTCTAGTTTCTTACCCACTTGCTCTTTTTTTTCCTAATGCAGAATAAGATGCTATTTAGTTTTGTTCTTCCATAGCTAATACTTTTTTCTATGTCTGTGCTTTAATCATTTTTTTTAATTAGTTTTGGACAATTTTGTTTTTGTGTATCTTGGTATAATTTTATTCATATTCCTTGTGCAAGAGGTTCATTTTTCTTTGAAATGTGGTGCTATAATTTTAAGTAAATTCAGAAGTTTTAAATGTAAGAAAAACAAACATTGTCTATTAGCATATTTCTATTTCTCCTAAACTTATTTAATGCAAGTTTTGCTGTTCAATTGTATGTACAGATATTAATTATGTTTGAATTATGAGTTATATCATTTATATGCTGTATAAAGTAAATTTCTAAAAAATGCCAAAAAGAACACATATGTTGAGGGAAAAAAAGACATATGATTGATTTTTTTCAACATTCTATATAAGTGACCAATAACCCTGAATTTTGACCAGAATTATGCCCTAGAATTTGAATGAATAAATATCTTTAAAACAACTAATGCTATTTTCTATGTCCATCTCTTCACTAAAATTATTACTAATTAATCCATTTTAGAAGGATGGTTCTTCACTGAAGATCTTACTCTCCAAATATACATGTTGAATAAAGCTCTACACTCCAGTGTGATTATACTTTGAGGCAGGTCATTTATGGACATCACAAAGCTTAAGGATGAATGAAGTGACAGGGAAGGAACCCTAATTCAATAGTATGGGCATCCTTATGAAAAAGGACACAGGATTCTGTCCACATAGAGAAAAGTGTTGAAGCTCAGAAAGGAAGGGGCCTATCTCCAAGCTAGCAAAGCAAGGCTCACCACAATCCAATCCTGCTGCTCTCTCGATTGTGGACTTGCAGTTTCCACAACTGTCAGAAAATACATTTGTGTAGTCTAAGTCAGTCAGGGTATGGGAGTGTACTGATTTATTCTTTCGTGGTACTGGGGATTGAACTCAGGATCCTGCACTTGCCAGGCAAGTGCTCATTCTACTAAGTTATCTTTCCTGACCAGGTATGGGTATGTATTATTGTCACAGTCAGAACACACTCATACAACTCAAAAATGTAGGAGGGTAAGAGTGAGGCTTAACACATGATGTCTTGAATATTCTGAGAAAACAAGTAGCAATTTGTGTTGATAGGAATCAGCAAGTTGATATTTTTTGTGTGTTTTTTTTTTAATGTATTTTAGTGCATTGTCTCCAGGGTCTCCAGGGTCTCACTATGCACATTGGACTCATAATGATTCTCCTGCTTCCAGCCTCCTGACCATTGGGATTACAGGCAAGCAGTACTACACCCAGTCTGAATCGCTGGCTCAGCAGGTCCCGAAGGTGGGACTGGCACTGTACTTAGGGGATTGAATCCAGGCTGCTGTGCTATGCCTAAACAGGTGCTTTAGGGCACTGAAATATCTGGCCAGCCCGATATTTTGTATTTTAAAGCTAGCAATGACTAGGATTCTAAATACAACGAATTGTCCATTCTAAATTGTTGCAATTTATTGCAGCAATAACCATTAATACATAAATTAATCTGTAAATGATTCTTCAACAAAGTTGGTTAATAAACATATGTCTAACATATTTGAATGTTTGCCCTGAGAATATTTTCCAGCTGGATTTGTGGATGCAACATTTACACAGAAGCAAATCAGAAATTACAGATTATGATGTTCTGTTCTGTGCTCTCTGCCTTGATGTTGACCACACACACACACACACACACACACACACACACAATTACATAATACAAGTAATTGAATTATGTTGTTCACTAAAAGCAGAAACTCTAAAAATTTAGACTAGATCATATTTGTTATATACACAGCTATATATGATATATATTTCATTTAGGAAATACATATTATAATACATAATTTTAGCTTTGAAATATAACATTGATTTCTGAACCAGTCTCCCAATAAAGCTCATGAAATATTTATTAATGCTAAATATATCAATATTTGAACAATGGTACTTAAACTAATAAAGGAAAATAAGGATAAATTAAACATAATAATTAGGAGAATATTTTTGAATGTGTAATACCAAAAGAATGTAACAAATTTTCAAAAATGAATATGAATTAAACATTAGAACACATACAGGAGCCCACGAGATAGCTCAGTGGACTAAAGAGCCTGCTTAGGCAAGCATAGGCAAGTGCAGGGACTGGGTTTGATCCAGGCACAACATGCCGTGTCAGTCCTGCCCTCGGGGTGGAATGAGCTGGCCAGAGTCTGGTGGTAGTGGCACACACCTGTACTCCCAGCACTGGACAGCCTGAATGCAGGGAGATCACCACAGGTCCAAGCTGATTAGTGAGGTCCTGTAACAACAAAAATAAACTAAAAAAACCCATACATACAATAAATTTTAAGTATTTTATGATCTGATAGACAAGGTAGAATTATTAGTTATAAAGAGGGTGTGCTTTGTTTACACTTTTGTGAAGTTAGTAACTCATGACATTAGCTTGCCTAGCAGCTGATAGCTAACCTTAACCAGACAGGATGTTCATCTCAGGTGTGAGGTAGCTTGTTTGCTTTAGGCACTGCTCCAAGTCCCACCTACATATATGTGATCAATTTCCTAGCTTTGTGGTTCCCAACACATCCCCATTTTTTGTTTTGTTTTCTCAGAGATGGGTGTTCCACTGCAGTTAGAGAAGCTGTATTTGAAGAAGTCTTTAAAGGACCTTTTCATGCTTGAAACCAGTCTAAAGACTGTAGGTACTTGCATTCACAAAAGTGTAAATAATGACAGTTTTGTTGTGAAAAATAAAAGAGATGCAAAATGAAAAAAAAAATTATATATATATGAGTTTGGACAGGTATACAGACACTTCCTCTTAGTTCAATGTGAATAATAGTTTGTATTAATATTGTTTAGACAAGATATCATGTCTGCATCTTGTCCTCTCAATAACTACTATGAAAACAATAATATGCAATGTATTAATTATTGTAAATATCCTACTAACCTATTTCAAATCTGTTTCATTGCTATTTTCTCTTTTTTCCACATTAAAATGAATAAAAATTATAAACAAATTATTTGACAATCTATAGTGCAAATAATTGAAATCATAACAAATGTTGCTTAATCAATTACTGTTGACAATGAGATAAGTTTTTGGAATATAGATATCATTGTCAATTTATAAAATTTGTGAATAAAATTTATAGTGCAGGTCAAAAAAAGAGGATGCGGGCAACAGGACTAATAACCTTATTCTAATAATTAAGTGTAATATTCTTTATTAATACAGAACATGCAATCATCTTAATTAAAACTGTTTAGAAATGTGTACATGTAACAAGTCAGAAAATCTTATTCTCAAAGAATTTCTGTTTGAAAGCAGTTTTAATACTATAAGTACAATGACAGCCAAACACACTAAAATGATATCTAGGATTTGGAGACTGATTTATTCAACATCGAATGGTCACTGAAAAGGAATGAATTACCTCTTAAATTGTGAGTCCTTAAAGGCCCAGAAAGGATGATTTTGATGAATTTAAAAGAGGAGTACAGAGGTAGAGCACTTGTTTGTCTTCATTGATTGATTCTTTCAATATCGATAATAGTGATCAGCTATGCATACTAGTAATCAGCTGTTTCTAGGCAACAGAAGCCACCAGAACTGAAACAGGAACTGTTACCTGATGGCATTTACTGCTACACAACTCAACCACACTGTAATGCCATAATCATATTAATAAAACAATGATATTCTAAAAGCTTAGAAAATAAATTCCTCACTCATATGTGAAAAATGGAAGATTTTGTCATTCCTCAGCATAATTCAGTAAAGATCAATTATTAATAAAAGCACTATTTAAATTGAAGTTTGAAAATTTTAGATCTACAAAATTCATATTTTGAAGACATTAATTAAAAGATTAATGAGATAAATTGATCACATATTTAACTCAAGAAGTTAGAATTATATGGAGCAGGTAACTTTTAAAAACTAGAGACAATTTAGGAAGGAATTAAAAGAACTTTTACATAGTTTCATTTTATAGGGAAAAGGATACTCAATGCTCCACATGTATTGTCATGTTTAATTTTGAAAACAATAAGTTTTGGTCCTAAAGGAAACTAAGAGAAGTATGTTGGCCAAGGTTCCACAACTAGTACATGAAATATTATAACGTTTTCATAAGCAATCTGATTCTGTAGCTTAAATTCTGAAGTACCTCACAACATATTTATGTAGGCAATCCATATGTAGGTCTCTGTAGAAGCAGGGATCCTAGACTCCTTGAGGAACCAAAATATAGGCTACTCATATCCTTTATGGAAATTGCAACAGTCCTTGGAATTATCCTCCCACATACATCAACTCATCTCTAAACTATGCACACTGTCTAATACAATCATGATACTATGTGAACAGCAATAAAAAAGTCTATGTATGTTTAGTGTAAATGAAATTTTTTAAAATAGCTGATGACATGATCAGAATTGCAGTAATAATTTATGTTAGAATGAAAAAATTAAAAGCATATGAGCACAATTGTCATCAGAAAGAAACACATTCAGATCAACTATGCTTTCAAAGATTTTGAATTTCACAAAGTTGACCCACCAGATGAGGCTGGAGATTCACTCTCTAGACTTTCTCAGAAATTGTACCACTGTAAAGAGAAATATATTTGCAGAGCTCTTCCCAGAACTGTTCTGAGTAAAACTATTTGAAGACTCTTGAGAAAAAACTACTGAGTGCTGAATGTGACAATGCCCTGTACAGCTCAGAAGCCCAGATAGAGAAGCTGTACACTTTCATCAACTATTATATTTATTCCATAAATATAATTGCATTGTTAAAATATATTCACAGTCATTACAAACCATTTGATCATCTCCAGATCACTAGGATCTGGTATGATCAAAAATTTTGACATTTCTGCGTATAGAGTTTGTCCTCTTTTTTCCACTGGCTTTCATTTTTTTTATCTCGCCCTACCTCCATTCCTCTTTCCCACTTTTTACATTACATCCTCTCTCTCTCTCTCTGTGTCTCTCTCTGTGTCTCTCTCTCTCTGTGTGTCTCTCTCTCTGTGTCTCTCTCTCTGTCTCTCTGTCTCTCTGTGTCTCTGTCTCTGTCTGTCTCTCTCTCTGTGTCTGTCTGTCTGTCTGTCTCTCTCTCTCTCTCTCTCTCTCTCTCTCTCTCTCTCT
>NW_004524588.1:700589-739157 GCF_000260255.1 Octodon degus
TCTCTCTCTCTCTCTCTCTCTCTTTCTTTCTCTCTTTCTCTCTCATTCCCTCCCTCTGAGGATTTTTGTACTGAGATACCTGTGAGACATTTTCCATTTTGACACTAGATCTTTCTATCTTTTTCCAGCTTGGGCTCAAGTAGTGGTTCTGTTGCTTCAGCTTCTCAGAGTTCTGAGATTATTGGTGGTTGCCAACATACATATATTCTCTTTCATTATAATTTAATTATAATATAATTATAATGAAGTAGAGTATATATTTATTTTCATGTGTACAAATGAAGATTGAACTTTCACTCCAATATCAGCTAGGATGTTTGCAGCCTATAGTAAGGGAATACATAAATCATCTGATAAGAATTACCCTTAGGTATTTAGAGTAAAAAACAATGTTTTCCATTAAAATAGTGTTTAGTGCATTAATTAGAACTCTATAATTGGGGACCAGGGAAATGGCTCAGTGGAATAAGTGCTTCCCTGGCAAGTGCAAGGACCTGAGTTCAATCTCTGGTTCCTAGAAAAAAGAGAGAGAGAGAGAGAGAGAGAGAGAGAGAGAGAGAGAGAGAGAGAGAGAGAGTCCATAGTTTTGGCAGATCTTTAGATCAGGAGATTCAGAAATTATAACTAAGGCATAAAATCTAGAACATGTTACCCTTGGTTTGGCTTCCTTTCCTCCCTAAACTGAAATTTACTACTGAACATCATTCTTATCCAAGCAACAGTGGACATTTTCTTAAATTTAGCTAAGGTTTTCAATACAAGAGTAACTTTACTGAGTGTGTCAAGTGAAAAATTTCTTCTTTTATGATTAAAACTTCTTTACTCTGGATGATTCAGGAGTTGCTTTGATTTCAGTAAGTTAAATAGTGATTCATTCAGGCTTATGTGGTGCACACGTAATTGGCTATCATACTGCTGAGCAGTACAAACTCATTTTGTATGTGATTTATTGCTAGCCCAAGTACGTTTACACAAGCTAGCTACTACTTCCCAACCTTGCTTTTCTTCTCAAATAAAGAGAAAGAGGGAGAGAGAAATAGTGTTAGCAGTGATGGCAGTTTTATTTTATTATTCTATAGAGGCAAATATAGATGAGACCATCAGAGTGAATATCTGTGAATGAGTTGTGATTTGAAAAACCGTAAAGAGCAGACATTAAAAACTTTTCACTCTTGACTACAGTCACTCTAGAAATCATCATTATCTTATTACATCTATGAGCTGTTTTATGCTGTTAGTGTGCTCCATGGGTAACTACATTAAGAAGACACAACTCCATGGCTAAAGGTGCTGGGATCCCAGAACCTATGTCCACATGGAGGCTTGCCAAACTGATATCTTGTTATTTGACATGAGCTCTTGGTAATTGTACCAAGTCGGAGAACTAGTAGGTTAATGAAGGAACTATCCCTTTGCTTTGCAAAACCAGGGGAATTTCTCTTTCAAGCTATTAATTTGTCTTCATTTGAGGAAATTAGAAGCTGAAATATGCTTTTCTCTGGGTTCTATGACAAGAGGATGCTGTCTGAAAGAAAAAAATCCTTAAAGTCCACTAATTGATTTTCAGGCATGGCATGATTTCTAAGTGTTATAACATTTTTTTCTTCCTACTACCTTTTTAGAGAGTATATATTTGATTGTTCTAAAAATATTTCTAGAAATTCTTGCACCCAATTTACAAGTAAAAATATTGGGGTCTGTTTTTATGTGTATCAATGACATATATTAAAATATATATCTTTTGCAAACAATATGGACAATATGTTATGAATGTTTTTATAATCATAAAACCATAGGTATTTTACATACATAATCAGTGTTATCATCCACTTGAACATCTTATGATCTATTTTATATATCATGTAGAAATGTTCACTTATCCTGAAAAATATCTAAAAATAATGTTTCAGTTTTATTCTTCAAACTGCCACCTCTTCGAAAGCAATACTCAATCCTAAATCACATATATGAGTATACATTATTTCGTGTTTAATGAACAGTAAGCAAAATTAGTATAATAATGTTCAGATAATAACTTATAGATTGGCTAATATTGTTAATACAGATGTACCTTAAAATATTGCAGATTAATATAATTAGATTAATATAAATAAATGAAAAGCTTAGCAAAATATATTTTCTATAATGAAGTAAAAAGGAGAGACTATGATAACAACCTGATTAAACTGATGTTAAAATTGTCCAAATATAGATAAGAAAGTCATTCTTTCCAATTCATGATTTCAAATATTTGATTTCTTCCTTTTCAAAAAATCCTTTACATTTTTAAAGAGAGTACAAAATAGTACTAAAACAGAAAAAAATTACAAATGATACAGAGTTTCACTTAGCAAAGTAACATGAATTTTATGGTATTTATTGTAATGCATAATGTTGTCTACCAACCAGTTAGTCATATTACCATACGTATGCATGTAAAATTGAAAGAAGAAAGAAATGTATAAGAAATTAAGGAGACAAAAAGTAAAAAAAAAATTCGAAAAAGTAGACAAAAGTAATTAAGTATTGTCTGCCAGTTTCCATAAACCAGGAGAAATGCACAATATAGTTGTCTAAACCATCCTTTTTACATTCATAGATATATCTCCTTTCCCCACTCACTCTCTTGTCCTCCTTCTCAACTTGGTAACCCTTCCCTTTTGAATAAGTTCATTTCCTTTTCCCACTGTCTATTGTACCCTTCAGATTCCTTTTTGCTTTCAGGTACTCACACTGAGGAGATAATATGGTGTTTGTACATGGGAGTCTGATTTATTTCACTTAAGTGTATGTTCTCTAGTTGCATCCATTTAGCAACCAAAGCCTCAAATTTAAGCTCTCTCTCTCTCTCTCTCTCTCTCTCTCTCTCTCTCTCTCTCTGTCTCTCTTTGTCTCTCTCTGTCTCTCTTTCTCTCTCTCTCATCTCTCTCTGTCTCTCTTTCTCTCTCTGTCTCTCTCTGTCTCTCTCTCTCTCTTCTTTTTTACCTGTTTTATAATTGAATAATAGTCCATTGTGTAAACATACCACAGCTTCTTTATCTGTTCTTTAGGTGATGCATATCTGGGTTGTTTCCAGTGTTCAGCTATGACAAATTGTGCTGCTATAAACATGAGTGTACATATATTAGTGCAGTGTGGAATTTTCAGTTCTTCTGGAAGATCTTCAGGAGGAGAATGGCTGGCTTGAATGAGACCTCCAATTCTAGCTTTTTGAGGAATCTCTACATTGATTTCCATAATGGTTGTACCAGTTTGTACTCAGGAGTCTATTTTTCCTTCTTCAAGCTCCAATATTTTACTCATAAGTGGAAATCTTAAAAGCCACATTTTTTAAGGTTCATATATCAAATTCTGGGCCTTCTGTATGCTAGACAATTGTGCAATCAGTGAGCTATACTTTCTATCCATCATAATTGCTTTTCAAGTATAACTAAAAAAGGATCAAATTAATAATTAAAAGGCCATGGGTTCTGTCTTATAGCAGCAAAGATAATTTAGAAATACTTGGTATAATTAGTGTACTAACTGCTGCAAAAGAAGTTAGTTTCATCTGTGTTTCACTGGTGAGTCCCCTGAAGCAGACAGTTGTTCAAATAGAACAATGGGAGCTGGATGAAGCAGAGAACTGGTCTTCAATTCTAGCACTCTGATACCAAGATCTTCTTAAAATAGTCATGTGCAAAATTTGAAAATGAATAAAATAAATTATGAGGATAACATTAATATCTATTAAAAGTAGTAAATTAATATATAGAAGGAGGTGAATTTAATAGAGAAAAGTAAAACAATACATGTGGATTAGCAGAATACACACGCTCTTCTAGGTAACAAAAACAATCATAAAACCCCTAATCATTTTACTTAATATTCAAAAGCTAAACAGAACCAAGAGAGTAATTTTAACAAGAAATAATTAGAAAATTAGTATTTATTCTAGTTTGCAAATGTCTTCATAGCCCTGGGGAGCTGTGCTGACCAGGTCATGAGAAAAAAGTTATTCTCTTTGTTGCCTATCTCTGGAGTTTATTTGGCTCACATTAATAAATTGGGTATGAACTGAGCCTACTCTGTCTATGTAAGTACTTGCATAATAAATGGTGCTGCTAATGCCTGAAATGTAAGCAATCATTTTAAAGCCTGGTTTGCAACTATACTAAGTATCTATTGTATCCTTGAGCATGTTTTATTTGATCAAGATACAACATAACCAACTTCTTCAACCTTATTTTTCTTTCTCTAAAAATAAAAGAGATGATAATATCACTTTAGTGATACTGTTTGATGCTTTGGTGCATATATATATATATATATATATATATATATATAATTTCATCTTGGTTAATTTATTACAATCAGCATAGTTCTGGTTTCTTTCTCATCTATTCCATTTCCAAGTAGTATATAAAGATGCACTTCCCTAACAGAGATTCTCAAGTTTCCAAAAGCATGGTACACAAGAAGAACTTTCTAAATGTTTTCCTTTCTTTCTTGTCATTTCCAGTGTATCATCTGTCTTATTTCAGGGTGTAGTTCTAATAGGCTACTGAATACACTTATCTTCTCCTTTTGTCAGGTTAATGGCATTGTTTATCCTTGAAGGCATTCATTGTCTCTGATTTGGGGAAAAAAGAAATTAAAAAAGATCATCTCTATAAAACTAATTAGGAGCTTGTCCAGTACGGAAAGGTTGAGCCAGAAGTACCTGAGCCCAAAAGCCAGACATAGCCAGTCCAAAGCAGCAGAGCAGAGCCAGGAGCTGAGTCCAGGAAAAGGCCCAGCCAGTTGAGTTCAGGTTCAAGTTCAAATTTGGTAGAACTAAATCCTATGAGCTGAGGCATACTGCTGGGCTTAGCAGAGCCCCACGGAGACCCAGACTTATGGGGAGGATCATCATGGCAATGTGGTGGCAAGAGGTAACTTGGATGAACTGCTCTGCCTGTAAGACTCCAGGTGCATGAAGGAGAGGTACTGAGACAGCACTCAGGGGAACAAATTTAAACACAAATTCACAACTTAAGATCTGCTTTATTATATAGCAATAATGTGTGACCCTATGGTCCAAAGAACAAAACCAGTTGTTAAAAGAATTTGTCAATCTTAAGAATTAATGAATTAAAGAGCTGGTTCTTTGAAAGATCCAATAAAATTGATAAACCCTTAGCCAATCTCCTCAAAAGAGGAGGATAGCTCGCCTGTCTAAAGCACCTGCTTAGTCAAGCTTAGGCAAGTGCAAGGACCACATTTTGATCCCCAGAAAAGCATGCTGTGCCAGCCCCACACCCAGGATGGGCTAAGCCTACCACAAAAAAAGGAATGAAAGAAAGAAAGAAGAAAAACTCAAACTCAAGCAAAATGAATGAAAAGGCTGAAACTACTAAAGACTCTGTGGAAAATCAGCAGGTCATCAGTAGCTATTTTGAAAATCTTTGCTCTCATAGAATCAAATATGCATGGGGGGCAGGGGAGATGGCTCAGTGGATTAAGCGTTTCCCTGGCAAGCACAAGGGCCTTAGTTCAATCCCTGGCTCTGCCAAAAAAAAAAAAAAAAAAAAAAAAATCAAATATGCAGAAGAAATGGGCAGATTCTTGGATAGGTACAAATTTAAAAAACTGAATCAAGAACATATAAAAGCTCTGAATAACCCAATATCAGTCAATGAAATGGAAAATATAATAAAAAATTACATTCTTTTTTACATGGAAGCACAACTGAATTCTATAAGAAATTTAGAGAAGATTCAACCCCAATACTCCTCAAACTCTTCAATGAAATTGAAAAGGAAGGAATGCTCCCACAATCATCCCTGGAGGCAAGTATTACACTGATATCAAAACTGGGGGGAAAAAATCAACCAAACAAGAGAATTAGACCAGTCGCCGGAACTTCCATGTGGACAGACCCAGCTTGTATAATGACTGCTGGAACCTCCAGCACACAGGCCTTGAGTGGGACCCTGTGGTGGAACTCTCTGCACAGAGGTTAGGGGTGAGACCCAGTCATCTAAACCAGAAGCACAACATTTTGCCTGTGGAACACAGCAGGTTCACTTCCATGGGACACAGCAAGAAGAAGTTGAGCACAGCAGCCAGAGCTAAGCCAGGGACAGCTGAACAATTTGGAAGTTGAAAGATGCAGACCAGGTAAGTGGGGTACACTGCTAGAACCAGATCTATGAGAACATTCTCTTTCTCCAGAGAGAGTTGTCAACAGGTAACTGGAGTGAACTAGCCTGCTTGGCAGACTCTAGATACAGCAAAGGGATGTGACCAGACAAAACTTAGGAAAAATAATTTAAACACAAATTTCCAACTTACTATCTGCTTAGTTATATAGTCATAAGGTTGCTCTTATGGTTTAAAATACAAACCCAATATTTACAAAAGTTTATCAATTGTTAAATCTCACTACCTATCATTAGTGTTGCTAATTTTACCACTGTAAATAGAAAACAATATCTGCCTTCACCACATGATCTCTCATGGATAATAATGTTAAAAGGTGCTGGGTAATAACTGCACTAAATCTTTACACCAAAGAGAAAAGGAGAGTGCCACACAGAAATGAGTATCTCACTCTCAATCAATAGAGAGGGCAAAACTTTGGAACACACACAAAACAAGAATCTTTGACAAAAAAGAGATATCTAAAAAATGGTCCTTCTTTTATATCATCTTGTGTTTTTTTGGTCAGAAATTGGTATTCCATTGTCATTCAAATATTGTAGGTGCTTGAATGCAGCAAAATAACCCAATACAGTCCAATAGTCCATAGTAGTAGTGGGTTATCTGTAGGACTGGCAATGTCAGAAGTTGTTGACTTGAGCCTTTTATAGCTCAGCATATTAATATGGCTTTTTAAAAATACCTTGTGGTTATACTTTTCTGCTGGATGGTTAAGACCAAGTTAAAATGTGTATCTGTATATACAAAATAGTCAGGATAGATATAAAGCTACTTTCTTTTAGTTCAATGAGAAGAAAGATATGTACTAAAAGTGTTTAGACAAGAAATCATGACTGGACATTGCCAATCTTATGGATAACATACTACTATTATGGACTACTGGACTACATTGGATTATTTTGCTGAATTCACACACCTACAATATTTAAATGGCAATGAAATACCCATCTCTGACGAAACTAAACAAAAAAGGGGATACGAATGAAGGACCAGTTTGTATCTGCATATACAAGATAGGCTAGATATACAGCTACTTTCTTTTAATTCAATGAGAAGAAAGAATGGACAGGATAGCATGTCTGTATCTTGTACTATGAATAACGACTCTGAAGACAACAATATGCAATGTATTAAGTATTGAAACTGTCCTTCTAATTGGTTTTGAAACTGTCTCATTTCCGTTGGTTTCTCAATAAAGAAAAAAGCAAAATGCATTCTCAGGATAGGAGCCCCCAAAGAAAAAATGCAGGAGAAACTAACATAGAAGAAATTGGAAGCCACAAATCTGAAATCTCTAAAATAAGTCTAATGTAAAGAAACAACTGCAGAAATTTATAGAGGAAATCAGATAAGAAATAAACTCTGAAGTAAAAAAAATGATAACTATAATGAAAGAATTAGTAAGTGCTTTGAAAGATGATATTAATGAAAAATAGAGGAGAATACAAAATGATTAAAACCTTCAGTGATCAATATAGGAAAGAAATACAATGCATGGGGAAGGTTAAAAGGGACATTCAAAATATTAAAAACTCAATTAAAAGTTGGCAAAACCATCTGAACAAAAGTGAAGACACACTTTCAGACCTTGAAGATAATGTTACAGTTAGTGAAAAGGTAAGAAAAGGTATCTTAAAAACAACTAGGATACAGGAAATGATAATTCAATGGCTGAATGAGGACACAAAAATGAATTACATGAGACTACTAGGTATCAATAAGAGAGAAGGAGCTAATATAAATGATATAAAAAGAATATAGGCAGAAGTAATAGCAGAAAACTTCCCAAGTATGGGGAAGCAATCTGAATGTCAGGTAAGCATATAGAACTCCGAATAATACCAACCCAATTAAAAACACACCCAGACATAGAATAAAGATCCCAGAAATTCAGCACAAGAACAGTATCATAAAAAATGCTAGAGAAAACATATCACATTTAAAGGAAAACCCATCAGAATAACAGCAGATTTTTCTTCACAAATCATCAAGTTAAGAAAAGTATGGAGCAAAGTACTGCAAGTCTTAGAAGAAAATATATTCCAATCCAGACTGTTTTACCCTGTAAAATAAATTCCAATCCAATCCAGTTTTACCCTGTAAAACTCTCTTTCAAGTTTGATGAATAAGTGAAATACATCCATGATAAAGGACAAATAACGAATTTCATGACAACCAAGCCAACCATACACAAACTACTAAGAGATATTCTACAGAGGGATCAAAATGACCACAATTCCATGAATAAGAATGGAATGAACCCATCACATAGGGAAAACTATTAAGCACAGGACAAAAATAGGGAACCAATAGCAGGAAAATAACACGTCAAACATAAGTCAATAAATCTCAATTATATCCATAAACGTAAATGGAGTCAATTCACCAATTAAAAGAAGTAGACTGGCACGGTGGATTAGGAAGCAAAATCCAACAATATGCTTCATACAAGAGACACACTTAACTCATAAAATAATTCATAGCCTGAAAGTAGAAGGATGGAAAATAATGCCATATGCCACAGGAAATCAGAAAATAGCAGTTGCAGCAATCCTGTTTGCAGATAATGTCTGCAAACAATATGAACTTCAAACCAAGAATTGTCAAATGAAAGAAAGAATGCCACTACAGACTGGTTAGGGGAAAAATACAAAAGGAAGAGGTAACAGTCATAAAGATGTATGCACCAACTATGGGAGCACTCAATTATATAAGACAAACATTAATGGACTTTAAAAATGTAATATCCAATGCCACAATCTGAACAGGAAAACTTAACACCCCTTTATCCCAGAAAGATAGGTTAAGCAGAAAAAATTAACAAAGAGGAAGCAGAATTGAACCAACCCTTTGAAAAAATGGACTTAGTGGACATATACAGAGTGTTCCACCCAACCACATCTGATACCTATTCTTTACAGCTGCCCATGGGATGTTTTCTAAAATAGATAACATGCTAGTCCCTAGGTCATGCTTAAGAATATGCAAGAAAACAAAAATTATCCCATGCATATCATCTGACCACAGTACAATGAAACTGGAAATAGATGATAAAAGAAACCACAAAAACTCCATAGACACATGGAAATTAAATACACCCTCCTCAGCAACCAATAAGTTACAGAAAAATTAATCAAGAAGTTAAACAAAAGCTACAATCCAGTGAAAATTCAAGCGCAACTTCCTGGAATTTGTGTGATGCAATTAAAGCAATTCTTAGGAGTAAATTTATAGTGGTGAACTCACACATTAGGAAAACAGGGTGAGAACAAGTAAATACTCAAATGCTGCACCTCAAGCTCGAGAAAAAGAAGAGCAGTCCAAGCCTGAAGGTCAAAGATGAGAGGACATCATAAAGATTAGAACAGAAATTAATGCAATCGACACAAAACAATACAAAGAATTAATGAATCAAAAAGATGGTTCTTTCAAACCTTAAATAAATCTGATAAACCCTTAGCCAACCTTCTCAAAAAGAGGAAAGAAAAAACTCAAATTCAGGCAATAAGAAATGAAAAGGGTAAAACTACTACAGATCCTATGGAAATGCAGAAGATCATCAATAGCTACTTTGAAAATCTTTACTCTCACAGAATCAAAGACACAGAGGAAATGAACAAATTCCTACATAGGTACAGATCACCAAAATTCAATAACAAAGATATAAGAACTCTGAATAACCTAGTATCCGTCAATGAAATGGAAAATGTAATAAAAAAGACTTAATGGCAAAGAAAAACCCAGGTCCTGATGGATTCACAGCTAAATTCTGTAAGAAATTTATAGAAGATATAATCCAAATGCTCCTCAAACTCTTCAGTGAATTCAGAAAGGAATCACTACTCCAAAAATGATTCTTTTTTTTTTTTTTTGGAAGGGTCTACAGGGTGTTCAGGGTCTGAATACTAGATTGGACTAGAAATGATCTGCCTGTTTACAGCCTCTGAAGAGCTGGGATCCCAGGCCTGTACCACCACGCCCAGTCTCAATTGCTTCCTCAGTGTGCCCAAGGGGTGGGGCTAACCTGCCAGGCCCAGGGATCAAACCCCAAGCCCCTGAGCCTGCTTGCAGGCACTTTAATCACTTTAATTTGGCTGGCCCACAAGATTTTTTTTTTTTTTTTTTTTTTTTTTTTTTTTTTTTTTTTGGCTGATTTAGGCTGCTTTAAGGGCAGGTGTGGTAAAGCATGTGGAGCTGGGGATCAAACTGCAGTATCCTGTGCCTGACTATGCTTGCATTAGCAGACACTTAAACAACTGACCTACCCAACAGGCCCCAAAAAGTCATTTTTGGAAGGAAATATTATACTGATTCCAAAACCAGAGACATGTTTAACAAAAAATAAGATATAAAGACTAATTTGCCTCATGAGCATAGATGAAAAAATCCTCAATAAAATCCTAGCAAATAGAAGACAGCAAATCATCAAGAAGATATATACACCATGACCAGGTAGGATTCATCCCAGGGATGCAATGACGGTTGAACATATGCAAATCTATAAATGTAAATCTCTATATCAATAGTGCCAAATCCAAAAACTGCATGATCATCTCTATTGATGCAGAAGAGGCTTTTAACAAAGCCTCATTCATGATCAAAGACCTACAGAGTTTTGGAATAGATGGCCTATACCTCAATGTGAGAAAAACCATCTATCACAAACCAACAGCCAACATCATTCTAAATGGGGGAAAAACTAAAATATATTACTCTTAAATCGGGTAGAAGACAAGAATTTTCTCTATCATCACTCCCATTCAATATAATTCTGGAATCATTAGCTAGAGCCATTAGACAAGAGATAGGGGAAAATAAGAATAAGAAAATAAAGTAGAAGTTAAACTACCATTATCTGCAGATGGCATGATACTCTACCTGGAAGACTTTAAAAGCTACACAAAGAAGTATCTAGAACTAATAAACACTTAGAACTATTAAACCACCTAGGACTAATAAAGCACCTAGAACTAATAAACAAATTCAGTAACATAGCAGATTACAAAGTCAATATCCAAATGTCAGTAGCATTCCTCTAAACAAATAACAAACACACTGAGAGAGAAATTTAAGAAACAATACCCTCTACAATAGTACCCCCAAAAATGAAATACCTAAGAATTAATCTAATGAAATAAGTCAAAGATCTGTTTAATGAAAACAACAGCACTCTGAAAAAAAGAGATCGAAGATTTCAGAGAATGGAAAGATATTTCTTGCTCCTGGATAGGAAGAACCAACATTTTGTTAATGGCCACACTCCCAAAATTGTTATATAGATTTAATGCAAACCTTACTGAAACACCTTCAATATACCTCACAGATCTAAAGAAATCATTCCTAAAGTTTATTTGTAACAAGAAATCCTAGAATAGTAAAGGCACCTAAGGCAAATTAGGAGGCATTACAATCCCTGACTTGAAAATATATGAAAGCCTACTGTAATAAAATCAGCATGATATAGGAAAAAAGAAAACCAGACCTGAGGACCAATGGAACAGATTAGAAGAGGCAGATACAATTACAAAGACACTTATCCACCTTATCTTTTACAATCGGTGCTGGAAGGTCTGGCTTGCCAGATACCAAAAACTAAAACAAGACTCAGGTCTGTCACCATATACTAAACTAAAGTCAAAGTGGATTAAGGCTCTAAACAGTAAAACACAAACACTAAATTTACTGGATGATAAAGTAGGTGGAAATCTTGAACATATAGGGATATGCAGAGAGTTCTTTAACAAAAACCAAACTGTACATGAAATATTTCAATGCATCAAAAACTGCAATTTCATCTTACTAAATTTTCTGCATGTCAAAAGAAATCACCAACACAGTGAAAATAAAAGTCACAAATTGCAAAATATCTTAATCAATAATCACTCAGAAGAGGAATTCTATCTAGAATATAAAAAAAATTTTAAAAATTCAAAGGAAGATCCAATGCAAAAATGGGCCTCTGAAATGAATGCACACTTCTCAGAGGAAGACATTAAAATGCAAATAAATACATGAAAAAAATATTCCACATCACTGATCAGTCAAGAAATGCAAATTAAAACAATGGTGAGATACTATGTCATGCAGAAAGAATGGTTGTCATAAAGAAATCGACTAATAACAGATGCTAGAGAGGCTATGGGAATAAAGCAACCCTTCTCCATCGTCAGTGGGAATGAAGATTGGTATCACCACTGTGGAAATCAGTGTGGTGACTCGTCAAAACACTAGGATTGGAAATCTTATTCAAAACAGCTATTCTGCTGCTTGATATTTTTCCAAAAGAACTGAAAACATCATACCACAGTGATATATGTGCGCCTATGTGTATAGCAGCACAGTTTGCCATAGCCAATCTTGAAAACAACTAAAATGCTCATCACTTGAGGAATGGATAAAAAAGATGCGTTTTTTTTGGTTTGGGTTTTTTTATTTGTTTGTTTGTTTTTACAAAGGAGTAATACTGAGTTATAAAGAGAGACAAACTAGAGGTCTTTATAAGTAAGTGCATGTAACTAGAGGCTATACTCATAAGTGAACTAAATCAGTCCCACATGTGTAAATATTGTATTCTCTTTCTAGTGTAAGATACTGAAAGTGTAAATATAATCTGAAACATATATTAGATATGGTAAAATGGAAAGTAACTAATACAAGGAATAAATAATGAAGATGAGGGAAAAGAGAATAGATGGGAAAAAAGAGTGAAATATCATGCAAGTATATATACAGGATAGCAGAGATGATTTCATGACTAATTTCTATCAGTTTTTTTTTCAATAGCAGTTAATGTTTAGAATTTTCACTTTGACTAACTCTGTATGCTGATATCTGAGATCTAAGCAACTGCATCAAGGATAGCAATGTGTAATGCAAAAACTATGGTTGAATATGTATTATCTAGGTCTTCTAAATGTGTACCATTTCTAATGTCTTATCAATTATTATACTTACTTTAAAATAAATTTAAAGAGATGAAGTAAAAAGATCAGGAAAAAATTAAGACTTATTCAAAGCCTGATCTACCTGCTTGTTCCCCCCTCTCATGATTGAACCAGGCCCTCGTACTTGATCTGCACCCTCAGCCCTTTTTATTGTGGGCCATGGTTTCACTCAGTTGCCCAGATTGGGCTCCCACTCACAACCTTCTTGCCTTAGTCTTCCAGTCTGCAGGAATTATAGATGAGCACCCCAGACCCAGGTCTCTTGTGTTCTTAAGCAGTCTGCTCCCCAGCCTCCATCAATTTAAGGCACTGGAAGGCAGCATCACACCACTAGAAGAACAGGAAGAGTGGCACTGTAAATTAAGTAGCTTGTCTATCAACCCAGATGAGAAAGAATGAAGAAAACAAGTTTTCTGCATCTGCTTATTACCATGACAGTAGCTGATGCTTCATTTTCATTCAAAGAGGATTTCTTACATCCATTTCTGCTTCGCACATAGTAGAAGGGTCAGAGGTCATAGTGGACTGGGAGAAGACTGTGTGTGTCAAGGCAGGAATCATTTGGAGGCTTTGGCCGGTCTTTTCAACTCTCCAGGTGTTACTGTTCTCATTCATAAAATGGTTCTTTTTATTATACCACTTTGTGCTTTGATAGAATGACACAGTGATAAGTCTTCTGGGCTTCGCTCCCTTCCTGGCTCTTCAGTGATGAGGTTAAATCAGGTCATGCCTGATTCAAAATGGTAATTTAACTGAACAAATTAGGACTTCTAAATTTGGTGTCTGCAGCTGCTTTTGGAGCTGATGAGTCATTATTGGGGAAACTATTGATAAATATTTGCTGTATCATATATAAATACCACTTTTCAACTTATTTTTTTTTAAAATTCCTTCTGCTCACTGTTAGTGGTTGCTGTTTTAAGAATTATAATAAAATATGTAACCTAAAAAACAAAAATTAAGGCTTATTCAAAGCAAGCATTAATGTTCAATTATTTGTCCAACCTTACCAACCTATTATCTGTTTATCTGAGCAACAGATTTGATGATGAAAGTATATAAAATAACAACCATTTTTAATTTGCTAATCTTTTCTTGAAAATATGTTCCATATGTGTTGCTGTATGTTACTCTGTTTCTGATTTTGTGTTATGGTTTGTGTCTCGTAGCCCTCCCAATACCTCATGCAGTAATGAGATGGACTCCTAGCGATTGGGTTTAATTTATGATCCACTAGGATTATGGGTATGAGTGCTGCTGGGATTATGGGTGTAAATGCTGCTGGGATTATGGTTATGAATATTACACACACCCTGGGGTGGATAGCCTGAATGCAACATAAGGGAGACAGATGTGCTTTCTGCTGCCATTGTTGTAGTTATTCCTCCCTTTTGCTCTTGCTGATTTTCTGTCTTCCACACCATGAAACGATGCCCTCTGCCATGTGCCAGTCTGTGTTGGAGCCAGCTGAGCATGGATTGAAACCTCCAGTAACAGTGAGCTAAATAAACCTTTCCTTTCTTCATTCTGAGTGTCGGGTATTTGTCCCACCAACAAAAGAAGAGTAACTGAGACACTTAATTTTTGCGATTTGTTTTTTTTTTTTGCTTTTGTCTATGTTTTTCTCTCTTTAAAATAAAATAAAATCTAATTTTTAAAAATGTGATTAATAATAGAAGACTACAAGAACTGTCTGACTTTAGTTCTGTCATAAGTTTTCATATACTGGATGTTTATTTCTTCAATTTCTTGAAATAAAGGAAGACCTCTTTTTGAAATTTAAATCTGATTTCAAAATTTTATTTTTTCTCCTAGACACCCTTAAACTTCCCCAAATGTTCCTCATATTCTACTTCAAATTTCTTTTATGTCTCAGTTCCTTCCCTATTTTGAGAAAATCATTCACATTAAAATAGTATAGAAATTGCTATACATATTTCAATAAACTCTGTGCAACCATTACAATTGTTATGTTTAAAGTCGATACACAATTATAGGGAATTTCTTAGTATCTGGTTTAGTATAATACCATATAAAAAGTGTTGGTTTTTTTTTTTGTTGTTGTTATTTTGTATTTTAGGGAACGTTCTACAGTGTGTTCAGGGTCTCATTACTAGATCAAACACATAGTGATTCTCCTGTTTACAGCCTCCCAAGTGCTGGGATTACAGGTGTGCACCACCATAGCCTGCTCAGCACACCCCAGGGGCATGACTGGCACCACAGGCCTGGGAATCAAATGCCCCACCCCTGCACCTACTTGCAGGCATTTTAATCCACTGAGATAATTGGCCGTCCTAAAAGTGGAAACTTTTAACTAACCACTAACAGCAGATTTATAAGAAAGACCTAAAAGCCCATCAACCAAAAAATAGGTAAAAATCATGATGCAAATTTACTGTAGAATTTCTTTTTTGATTTTATTGAGAAACAAATATCAATGAGACACTTTCCATGCTGATTAATAGGACATTTTCAATAATTAATACTTTACACATTGTTACCTTCTCAGCGGTCATCCACAGCAAAAGAAGCAGCCAGGACATCTCGTCCAAACACTACTACTACAAATCCTTCCTCTCACTGAACCAAACAAAAGCAGCTGTACATCTATCCTAACTATTCTGTATATACAAGTACAAAATGGTCCTTCCTCTGTATTCCCATTCTCCAGTTCAGTCCTGTCAGAGATGGGTATTCTATTGGCATCTAAGTATTATAGGTGCTTCAATTCAGCAAAACAATCCAATACAGTCCAGTAGTCCACAATAGTAGTGGGTTATCTGCAGAAGTTGTTGACTAGAGCCTTTTACAGCTCAGCATATTAATATGGCTTTACTTTATATACATCGTTTTTATACTTTTCTGCTGGATGGTTAAGACCAAGATAAAGCAAGACCTATATAACAAGAAATGTAACTTTTGTATCTGATAAGGTCAGTCAAGTTCCCTCAGGATTTATCCTGTAGCCCTGTACTGCACTTTGTAGATCCTTTGTCAGTGTTAGCCATGTGGATGGGTCACAGCCATTGCTTGACCAGTTTGCTCTCTGTGAAGGCCTGAGAAAAGTTTTCTCTCCATGTGACACTCCTTAGGCACACTATACATCGTAGATCACACTCCTCTGTGGCTCCATAATCTAATTGATCAGAAAATTTGGGGCACAACTGAGTTAAATGATGTTACTTTACAGGTTCTCCTATGTCCTCAGCCTTCACCCTTCCTTTTCTGCAATTTTTGATCTGAAAACTTAGATTGTTAACCCTCCAGAAGAGAAGCTTATTATTACCCTGCAACATAAGCAGTTCAGTTTACCCTATCTGTCTAATTATTGAACATATTAGGATTAAAGTGGAACAGGTATTTTCCATCAAGTATTGATGTGTTGAAATTTAAGTCCTTATAGAATATGAAAAAAATATTTAAAAATAGGAATAAATACATATTTTTATACAGAAATTTGTAAATCTACCCATATACAGCATTGTAGAAGGATAGTCCTGTGACATTTTTTATCCTTTTTCTTGTGTCTTTTTTTCATTACTTACTCATTTTGAAAAAACAAAAACACAAAACAAAAAAAAACCTTTTACTTATTAGACAGTATGGTAATAATTGGTATATCATGACAAAAAGTATGTATTTAGAAGGCCAGAATGACAGGCATTCCAAGCATGAGCCTTCTATCATACATTGCTACCTTCAGTGCAGTTGCTTGGTTCACAAGTATCAGCACACATAGTTAGTCAGGGTAAGAATCATACCAATTAACTGTGCATTTCACAAACCTGCTGATGTTTCTCAGCATCATAGCCTTACCCATCTTGTGCGTCAAAATGTATGACTGTGCCCCATCATGTATCCCAGTTTTTCTCCTTGCCCTCTACTTGTTGTCCAATCCTCAAGATCTTGCTTTCTTTATAATTGTGCTGTATCTTTCTCCTTGTATTTCTTTTTCAGTTCTTATACTAGGGGGACTATACAATATTTACACATGTGGGTCTGGTTCATTTCATTAATGAGTATATCTTCAAGTGGCATTCACTTAAATATAAATGCTTCAAGTTTATCATTCTTTATAGCTGAGCAATACTCCATTGTATAAAAATACCACATCATTTTCAACCATTCCTCAGGTGACAGGCATCTTGGTTTTTCCAAGATTTGGCTACCACAAATTGTGCTGCTATAAACATAGGTAAACATATATCACTATGATATGACATTTTAAGTTCCTCTAGGAAAATTCCCAGTAGGGGAAGAGAGGACTGGAATGGGATTTCAAGCCCGAATTTTTTAAGGAGTCTCCACACTGGTTTCTATAATGGGTGCACCAGTCTACATTCCCAACAGCAGTGGAGAAGGGTTTCTTTTGCCCCACAGTCTCTCCAGAATTTGTTGTTGGGTGATTTCTTTATGATAGCCATTCTTTCTGGGGTATCATTCCATTCATCGTTATTTCAATTTGCATCTCACAGATGGCTAGTGATGTGGAGCATTTTTTAATATATTTATACTCTTCTTTAATTTCATTCTCTGAGAAGTGTGTGTTCATTTTAGATGTCCATTTCTGGATTGGGCCTTTCAATTTAGGGGCCCTGATGTCTTTTAGTTCTTTATAAATTCTAGAGAGCAGAACTTTGTTTGAGTGCTTATGAGTTAAGACCTTTTTCCAAATTTGTGGGTTGTCTTTTCACTTTAGTGGTAATCTCTTTTGATGGGCAAAAACTTTTCAATAAGAGTTGGTCCCAGCTGTCAATTCTTTCAAGTATTTCCTGTGAGATTTGATTTTTTTTCATGAACTCTTTGCTTACCCCTATGTCTTCAAGAGTTCCTCCTACTTTCTCTTCCAGGAGATTTAGTGTTTCTGTTTTAATGTTTAGATTTTTAATCCATGTTGACATTAGCTTAGTGCATGATGATAGACCTGGGTCAAGTTTCAGTTTTTGGCATGCAGAGAGACAGTTTTTCGAGCACCATTTGTTAAAGAGGCTCTCTTTCTTCCAGTAAGTGTGTTTGCCCCTTTTGTCAAATATCAGGTGGCTGAGTGTGTTTGTAGAGGACTCTGCATGCTCCATTCTACTCCTTTGATCCTCAGGTCTATTTTGTTGCCAAGACCATGTTGATTTTATCGCAGTACTTTGTACTGTAATTTCAAGTGAGGAATTGCAATGCCTCCTGCCTTGTCTTTGTTGCCCCGGATTACCTTTGCTATTCTAGATATTTTCTGGTCCCAAATAAATTTTAGGCGCAATTTTTCTAGGTCTGGGAGTTATGTTGGTGGTAGTTTGATAGGGATTGCATTAAATCTGTACAATAATTTTGGGAGTATGGCCCTCTTTACAATGTTGGTTTTTCCTATCCAAAAGCAGGGAATATCATTCCATTTTCTGAAATCCTCTATGATCTCTTTTTTCAGAGTACTGTAATTTTTCATGAAAAGATCTTTGACTTCTTTGGTTAATTGAATTCCTAGGGATTTCATTTTCCTTGGTGTTCTTGTAAAAGGTATTGTTTCTCTTATTTACCTCTCAATGTGTTTGTTAGCTGTGTAGAGGAATGTTATTGACTTTTGAGCATTGACTTTGTATTCTGCTATGCTACTGAATTTGTGTATCAATTCTAGTAGCTTCCTGGTGGAGTTGTTTGGGTCTTCCATGTAAAGTATTATGTCATCTGCAAATAATGATAATTTGATTTCTTCTTTACCTATTCTTATTGCTTTTGTTTCTCCCCCTTGTCTAATGGCTCTAGCTAATAATTCCAAAATTATATTGAATAGTAGGGATGATAGAGGACATACTTGTCATGTACCAGCTATGAGAGTAAAAGATTTCAGTTTTTCCAAATTTAGAATTATATTTGCCTTTGGTTTGTCATAGATGGTTTTTATCAAATTGAAGTAGAGGCCTTCTACTCCAATATTTTGTAGGACTTTGGACATGAATGAGTGTTGGACTTTGTGAAAAGCCTTTTCTGCATCAATTGAGATAACCATGAGGCTTATAGTTTTTGCTCTATTAATATAGTGTATTACATTTATAGATTTTTGAACATTGAACCATCCTTGCATTCCTAGCATGAATCCTACCTAGTCGTGGTGTATAATCTTTTTGATGATTTGTTGTACTGTATTTGCTTGGATTTTTTTGGTGATTTTTGCATTTATGTCCAAGAGGGAGATTGGCCTATAGTTCTTTTCTTTAGTTTTGACTTTTCCTCATTTTGGAATCAGTATAATACTTGAAACTTTTTTTTCTTCTTTTTGATGAGGTTAATTTTTGCTGTAATCTTTATGATTTTTTTCCCATCTTTGGTCTCTATATTTGGTTTTCTCTTCATTTTCTAAATGTTGGAGGTGCAGTTAGGGTGTTTACTTGTTACTGTTCTGTTTTCCTACTATGTGAGTTCACAGCTATGAATTTTTCTCTGAGGACTGCTTTCATCACATCACATAAATTCCGGTAAGTTGTGCTTGAATTTTCATTGAATTGTAGATATTGTTGAATTTTTTATTTAATTTCATCTGTGACTCATTGATTGCTGAGTAAGGTGTTGTTTAATTTCCATGTATTGAGGGTTTTTTTCTGGTTTCTTTTGTGATTTATTTCCAGTGTCATTGCACTGTGGTCAGATAATATGCAGGGGATAATTTCTGTTTCTTGCATATACTTAAGCATTACCTATGGACTAGTATGTGGTCTGTTTTAGAAAATACCCATGTGTAACTGAAAAGAATGTGTATTCAGCTGTCTTTGGGTGGAACACTCTGTATATGTCCACCAAGTCCATTTGTTCCAAAATGTGGTTCAGTTCTGCTACTTATTTTCTTTTTTTTTATTTTTTTGGTCTGGTTGACCTATCACTTTAAGTTAAGGAGGTTTTAAGATGTCCTGTTAAGATTGTGGTCTTGGATATTAGATTTTCCATGTCCATCAAGATTTGTCTTATATAGTTTTGTGCTCCTGTGTTTGGTTCATAGATATTTATAAGTGTTACTTCTTCCTCTTGAATTTTTCCCCTAACCAGTGTATAATGGCCTTCTTTATTTTGTTTGATCATTCTTGGTTTGAAGTTGAGACTGTCTGAAAACAAGATTGCTACCCCTGCTTTTTTCTGAGGTGCTGTGGCATGTAGTATTGTTTTCTATCCTTTGACTTTAAGGCTATGAATGTGTTTTTGAGTTAGGTGTGTTTCTTGTATACAGTATATTGTTGGATTGTGTTTCCTAATCCACTGTGCCAGTCTATTCTCTTAATTGGTGAATTGAGTCCATTTACATTGATGGTTACACCTAAGATGTGTTTACTTATAAGTGATATGTTCTTTACCTGCTATTGTTTACTCCTTTTTGTCCTATGTTTAATTTTTTGACCTATTTAGTGAGTTCTTTCTGTTCTCATTTGTGGAGTTCTGATCATTTTGGTCCCTCTCTAGAATATCTTTCAGTAGTCTGTGTAGGGTTGGCTTTGTCATCATAAAATTATTTAGTTGTTCTTTGTCATGGAAGTAATTCACTTGTCTCTCAAACTTGAGAGAGAGTTTTGCAAGGTACAGTAGCCTGGGCTGGAATTTGTTTTCATAGAGGACTTGAAGTAATCTGATCCATGTTCTTCTTGCCTTCATGGTTTGTGAAGGGAAGTCGGCCATTATTCTGATGGGTTTTCCCTTGATGTGATCTGCTTCTTATCTCTAGCAGCTTTCAGTATATTATTCTTGTGCTGGCTTTCTGGGATCTTGACTATTATATGTCTTTGTTTGTTTTTAATTGGATTGAAGTTATTTGGGGTTCTGTATGCTTTGGTTACATGACTGTCAGATAGATTCCTCATGTTTTGGAAGTTTTCTGTTATTACTTCTGCCAATATTCTATTTACATCATTTGTATAGACTCCATCTTTTGCATTGATTCATATTAGACCCATATTATTCATCTTTTTTCATAATTTTATTGAGAGATAAATAGAAATGAGACAGTTTCAAATCAAATTAGTAAGAGTTTCAATAATTAACACATTGCACACTCTCTTCCTACTGGAAGAAGGTAGTTTTTATTTGTTTCTTTTTAGTGATGGGGATTGAGACAAATGCTCTGTTTCTGAGCTTCAGCCCCACCCCAAGGCAGTGTTTCCTTACAGTAGGTCTAAGAACTTGTCATTTTCCTGACAGAATAATTTCTTTTCTTTTCACATAAATTTATTAACAAACAAATAGCAATGAGGCAGTTTCAAATCAAATTGGTAGGATAGTTTCAATAATTAACACATTGCACACATTTTTCCTAGTGGTTAATTGCTGTACAAGAAGCGGACATGACATCCTATTTACAAACACTATTGGAAAAAATCACTCTATTCATTAACAAAATGTAGCTATATAACTTTGCTAACTGCTTTGAATACACAGATACAAAAGGGACATGCACCTGTATCCCCCCTTTTTTTAAGTTCCATTATTTAAATATTATAGGTGTATAAACTCAGCAAAATATTCTAAAAGAGTCTAGTACACCATAACAGTATTGGGTCTTCCGCTTCACTGGCAGTGTCAGAAATTGTTGACATGAGTCCCCTACAGCTCAACATAACAGCATGGCTTTACTTCTTATACTTCACTTTCATACCTTTCTGCTGGATGGTTAAGACCAAGGTCTTGTTGCAAGACCTATGCAACAAGAGTTGTAGCTTTTGGGTCTGATAAGGTCAGTGAGATCCTCTCAGGATTTATCCTGAGATCCTGTACCTCAGATTGTAGAACCTTTGTCAGTGTCAGCCATGTGAATGAGTCACGGTCATTGCTTGGCCATTGTGCTCTCTGTGAAAGCCTGAGAGAATGTTTTCTCTCCATGTGACTCTCCTTAGGCACACTCTACATCATCGATCACTTTCCTCTTTGGCCCCATAATCTCCTTGATCAGAAAATTTGGGACACTACTGAGTTACATGACATTACAGTACAGGTTCTCATATGTCCTGAGTCTTAATTGACCCTTGGAAGATTAGGGCCAAAATGTTGGCTTTCCTTGCAGCCCTCCTTTTTCTCTAATTTTGGTCTGCAAACTTAGGTTGTTAACCATCCAGAAGACAAGCTTATTGTTATTACCATACAACTTAGGCTGTTAAACTTAACCTCACTATCTGTCTGCATATCAAACATCTTAGGCATAATATGGGACAGGTATTTTTCATCAAGTATTGATATGTTGAACTTAAGTCCCTACAGAATATGATAAAAACATTTAAAAATTAGAATATATTTAAAAATAGGCATAAAGAATTATATACTTTTTATGTTTACACATAAGTCCAAAAATCTCACCACATACAACCTTCAAGTGGGACAGTCCCACAGTATTCCTGTTCCTTTCTCTTCCTTTCATTCACCACTCCCTTGTTTTTGAACAACCATGTACCCAACAACATCATAGCAGCAACTGGCATGTCATGACAAGCAGCCCATATTCAAAAGACCAGAATGACAGGCACTCAAAGCATGAAACTACTATTACAAATTACGATCTGCAGTGCAGTAGCTTAGTTCACAGGTATGAGTATATATAGGTAGTCAGGGTGAGAATCTTTCCGATTAACTGCTAGATTAAAAAATCTTCTGAAGATTCTCAGGAGCATTGCCTTGCTCATCTCCTACATATAAATGTATGGCTTCACTTATTCATGTTTCCTAGCTCTTCTCCTTTCCCTCTCTTGATTAGTTAGTCCTTGAGTTCCTGCTTTCCTTTTACTTGTATTATACCTTTCTATTTGTATTTCTTCTTTTGGGTTCTTATAATAGGAAAACAATATGATATTTACACATGTGTATCTGGTTTTTTTCACTTATGAGTATATGTTAAAGTGGCATCCACTTCAATATAAAGGCTTCGAGTTTATCATTCTTAATTGCTGAATAATACTCCATTGTGTAAGAATACCACATGGTTTTCAAATATTCCTCAGGTGATGGGCATCTTGATTGTTTCCAAGATTTGGCTATCACAAATTGTGCTGCTATAAACATAGGCACACATATATCACTATCATATGATGATTTCAGATACTCTGGGATAATTCCTAGTAGAGGAATAGCTAGTGTAAAGGGGATTTCAAGTCCAACTTTTCTAAGGAGTATCCATACTGATTTGCATAACGGTTGCATGAGTCTACATTCCCACCAGCAGTGGAGAAGGGTTCCTTTTACCCAACAGCCTCTCCAACATTTGTTGTTGGACGATTTCGTTAGATAGCCATTCTTTCTGGTATGAGATGATATCTCAATGTTGTTTTAATTTGCATTTCACAGATGGCTAGTGATGTGGAGCATTTTTTCATGTATTTATTCGCTTCTTTAATTTCTTCCTCTGAGAAGCATGTGTTCATCTCGAATGCCAGTTTCTGGATTGGGTGTTTATATTTTGGGACCCTAGTGTTTTTTAGTTCTTTATAAATTCTAGAGAGCAGACCTTTGTTTGAGTATTTATTTGTCAGTATTTTTCCAAATTTGTGGGTTGCCTTTTCACTTTGTTGGTAATTTCTTTTGACGTGAAAAAACTTCTCAGTAAGAGCAAGTCCCAGTTGCTAATTCTTTCAGATGTTTCCCATGCGATTTGATTTCTGTTCAGGAAGTCTTTGCCTACCCCTATGTCTTCAAGAGTTCCTCCCACTTTCTCTTCCAGGAGATTTAGTGTCTCTGTTTTAATGTTTAGAGATTTAATCCATTTTGTCTTTAGGTTAGTGCATGGTGATAGAGCTGGTCAAGTTTGAGTTTTCAGCATGTAGAGCCAGTTTTTCAAGTACCATTTGTTAAAGAGGCTATCTTTTTTCCAGTGAATATGTTTGGACCTTTGTCAAAGATAAGGTGGCTGAGTGTGTTCATAGCAGCCTCAGCGCCTTCTAATGTATTCCATCGATCCTCAGCTCTATTTTGTTGCCAGTACCATGCTGATTTTTATCACAGTAGCCTTGTAGTGTGTTTCTTGCATACAGTATATTGTTGGGTTTTGTTTCCTAATCCACTGTGCCAGTCTATTTCTCTTAATTGATGAATTGAGTCCATTTACATTGATGGCTAGAATTGAGATGTATTGACTTACAGTTGACATGTTATTTACCTGTTGTCATTTACTCCTTTTTCTCCTGCGTTTAATTGCTTGCCCTATTTAGTTGGTTGTTTCTAATCTCATTCGTGCAGTTCTGATCATTTTGGTCCCTCTCTAGAACATCTTTCAGTAGCCTGTGTAGTTTTGGCTTTGTCATCACAAAATTCTTTAGCTGTTCTTTGTCATGGAAGTATTTCACTTCTCCATCAAACTTGAAAGAGAGTTTTTCAGGGTATAGTAGTCTGGGCTGGAATTTATTTTCATAGATTTGAAGTACTCTGTTGCATCCTCTTCTTGCCTTCATGGTTTGTGAAGAGAAGATGGCCATAATATGATGGGTTTTCCTTTGAATGTGATCTGCTTCTTTTCTCTAGTGGCTTTCAGTAGATTATTCTTGTGCTGAATTTCTGGGATCTTGACTATAATACGTCTCGGTGTGCTTTTCATTGGGTTGAGATTACTTGGTGTTCTGTATGCTTTGGTTACCTGAATGTCAGATTGTTTCCTCATATTTGGGAAATTTTCTGCTATTACTTCTGCCCATATTTTTTAATGTCATTTGTATTGACTCCTTCTTTCTCATTGATGCCTATTCATCTCACATTGTTCATCTTTGCATCATATTGAAGGTGATGGATTATTCTTTCCTGCATCCTCATTGTTTTTAAGAGATCCTTTCCTACCTTTTCACTAGCTGCACCAGCATCTTCTAGATCTGAAACTCTGTCTTCACTTTCACTTAAACGGTTTTACAAGCTTGTGTTTGAGATTTTAATTTCATCTATGTCTCTTTGACTCTGCTTCATGTGATCTATTTCTTTCCTGTATTGCTCATTCAAGGAATCCATCATTTTTCTAATCTTCTCTATTTTTTTTTATCAATGTCTTCTTTAGAAGCAGTTATAAATTCTTTTACTGCAGTGCTTTTTTCAGATTGAGTTTCCTCCCTGTTTCTGTAGTTGATTCTTTACTTCAGGTGCTATGAGTTCTGAGATTTTTTTTTTAATTCAGAAAAGAATTGTGCTCTGAACTGATTTCTCCTCTATGAGTTTCTGCTATTGCTTATTTACTATCGACGCTATTATTTCATGCATTTTAGCCTAGCTAGTGTCCTCTGCATTTGTTCTGGGTGGGCATTGAGTTTCCTGCATATGTTTCTGCATTTGATTCTTTACTACAGATGTTATTAATTCAGGGATTTATTTTTTTATTTCCAATCTGAGTTCCTTCAAACCTTTCTGGAGCTGTTTCTTTATTTCAGAAGCTGTTGATTCATTGCTTTCAGCTGTGTGATTCCCAATTTGTCCTGTGTTTGTGTCCTCTGCACTTGTTACAGGTGGAAATGGGATCTGCAGTTGCATTTTCTTCCTTCTCATCATTTTGTGTAGCACTGTCTTCTGACCTTTGTTGTAGATCTTTCTTGTAGTTATAACCTTAGCAAGTACTGAAGTTCAGGTGCAGATCTACAAAGTTTGGATTTATCCAGCTATGCCTGGCTTGGGTCTGGCTGCTGTGCTCAGCACCTTCCTGCTGCTATCCTTGGGGGTGAATCTGTTGTGCCCCTCTGGCAAGATTTTCTGCTCCTGGACTAGCTGGTTGGTTCTATCCTCCATACTCTCTGCAGGGATTTCAGCTTCAGAGTTTCACCCAAGTTCTGTATGCCAGGCCTGAACTGAGCCTGGAAGGGACAAGTTGGAGTAGGGGGGAGAGTCAGCTCTCCCACACACTCACTGGGCCTGGGCTAGGAATGGGTCTGTGGGTTCCCGGAATGCGGCAGAATTTCCTACTCAGTGGGTAGGGTAGGGAGGTCCTGTGGAGTGGTGGGTGGCGTCCCAAGGGTGTGCAAGAGGTTCTGGCCCATGCTGTGCCCAGGCTAGGACCAGTAGTATGTCCCGCAGGCACTGGGTAGCAGCAAGCTCTCCCACACTCTCCTCCCAGAATCACATTGTTCATCTTTGCATCGTCTTGCAGGTGATGAATTATTTTTTCCTGCATCCCATTTGTTTTTAAGCAATCAATTCTTACCTGTTCACTAGCTGCACCAGCGTCTTTGAGATCTGAAACTCTGTCTTCACTTTTACTCAACTGGTGTTGCAGGCTTGTGATTGAGATTTTAAGTTCCTCTATATTGTTTTGACTCTGTTTATGTGATCTCTTTCCTTCCTCTATTGCTCATTCAAGGAGTCTCTCATATTTGTACTCTCCTCTATTGTTTTATCAATGTCTTCTTTATAAGCAGTTATTAATTCTTTTACTGCAGAGTTTTTTCTGACTAGATTTCCTCCATATGTTTCTGTATTTGATTCTTTACTCCACATTGTTTGAATTCAAAGATTTCTTTTTTATTTCAGAAATTAATTCTGCTCTGAGGTCCTCTCTACCTTTCTGCTGTTGTTTCTTTTCTTGTGATGCTGTGAATTCATACATTTCAGCTAAGCTAGTGTCTTCTGCACTTGTTCCTGGTGGGCATTGGGTTTCCCCCATATGTTTCTGTACTAGATTCTTTACCTCACGTTCTATGAATTTAGAGATTTCTTTTTCATTTCAGGAATTAATTCTGCTCTGAGTTTCTGTATAACTTTCTGCTGTGGTTTCTTTACTTCTGATGCTGTTAATTCCTTCACTTCAGCTGACCTAGTGTCCTCTTCACTTGTTATGGGTGGGCTTGAGGCCTGATATTGCACTTTCCTTCTTGTTTTTATCATTTTGTATAACACTTACCTCTGATATTTGGTGTAGAGCTTTGGTGCAGTTATAACCTTAGCACCTACTGAAATTTGGGTGCAGGTCTATTAAGTTTGAGTTTATCCAGTTATGCCTGGCCTGGTTCTATCTGTTGTGTTCAGCTCCTTCCTGCTGCATCCCTTGGAAGTGAACCTGTTGTGCCCCTCTGGCACAACAGTGGACCTGTGGTGATTCTCTGTTATGCCCCTGGCCCAGGGAGCACAGGGGAGTGCAAAAGCTCTCCCACATACTAGCTGGGTCTGGGTTTGGGCTGGATTTGTGGGCCTTGAGAGAGTCTCAGAAGTTCTCACACAGTAAGCAGGCTTGGGGGCAGGGGCTTTGGAGGATTGCAGGGGTCCCAATAGCACAGTGGAGGTTCTCATTCACATGGGTGCCTGAGTTTTGGTCTGGAGGGTTCCTGATGGTACAGGGAAGTTTGAAGCTCTCTCACATGCTTGCTGGACCTCTAGAATTTCATATAGATGTACAATAATGAATTAAAGTCATTTGTAGGAACCTGATGGTTATTGAGACCATAACATTACATGAAATATGGCACAGAAAGATATATGTTACATTCTTTTTCTCACATAAGAAACTAAAACTGTAAATAAAGAGTAAAATAAAGGAGAGATTATAGGAACTATGGAGGGAGACATTTTAGTATTGGATAAAAACTGAGGCAATGGTTATGAGGTGGTTAAGGGGACCAAACATGATTAGATGATTTCTGTATATCCCAGTTCTTTAAAATAAATGTAATTTCGGGGCAAGGAGATGGCTCAGTGGAATAAGCACTTCCTTGGAAAGCACAAGGGCCTGAGTTCAATCCCCAGTTCCATCCAAAAATAAGTAAATAAATAAAAGTAATTTCATGTATCATGAACACTCCAGTAATTACAATTTGGGAAAAAATAAAATAAGACATTCTTAAACAAGTGAATTTTTTATGAGACTATATCTGTTCTGTCATTATGAAAATTTCAGATTAATATTTAAAATTTAATACTGGTCATAACTACAGTGGCTGAAAGCTTCAGTCAGTGGTTGATAACTTGTGCAGAAACAGCATAGCAGAAGAGTCTACCAGAGGACAGTCAGCTACAACCTAGAAGACTTCAGATTCCTCACAACAGCTTTCCTTCACCTCTGATTCCTTGTCAATATGGCATGAGGAGCTATCCTCCACCAAATGTTTCTTTCTTTCATTTTTCTTTTCTTTTCTTTCCTTTTTTTTCTTGTATTTTAGTACAGGGTCTACAGGGTCTTGATATGTAGATCAGACTCACAGTGATCAGCCTGTGTTCAGCCTCCCAAGAGCTAGGATTACAGGCACACACCACCATGCCCAGGCTCAATTGCTCTCTCAGCATTCCCTGGGGGCTGGGCTGGCACAGCACACCAGGGATCAAACCCTGGCTTCTGTGCCTGCCTTAGCAGGTGCCTTAATCTGCTGAGCTATTTGACCAACCACATCAGACCTTTGTCCGGTGCTGTCTCTCAAACTATGATATCTTGGGGTCAAAATAATGTTCATGTTTAAATTATAGATATCAGGTAGTTTGTCTCAGAGTTGAGGAGGACAGGAGAGGGAGTGAGGGAAAGAGCTTATTGTATGTGTGTAAACAGGATGGCTTGGACAACTCTACTACACATTTCTGCTGGTCTATGCAAAGAAGCAGGTAATGCTGTAATTCATTTAGTCTTTATTTTTTTCAATTGTTTGTACCTTTTCTCTTCTTAATTTCCTATGCATTTCTTTCATTTTTCCTTTCTTCTTCTACTTTTACATGCTAATATGACTAACTGGCTGGAAGACAACACTATGTACTACAACAAATATAGTGGAATTCATATTACTTTGTTAAGTGAAATTATGCATCACTTGTATTTTTTTTTGTTTTAATTCTAACTTGTACCATATTTAAAAAATAAGAAATAAAAAATCATTTTTAATTTACTGTCCTTGATTTGAAAATCTGTAACATATGTATTGCTGTATATTAGCCTGTTTCTGTTTTTGTTTTGGCTATTTTTTATGACTTTGCTTTCACCCTTGAAAATAAAATTAAATTTTTAAAAAGAAATGAGAGGGTCAGGGAAATGGCTCAGTAGAATATACATTTCCCTGGCAAGCACAAGGGCCTGAGTACAATCCCCGATTCTGAAAAAAAAAAAGATAAATAAATATATAAAGGAAAAAAGAAAAAGAAATGAGAAAAGTGACAAATTCACATGAATGATTGGGAGTAATAACAAGGAATAGAGATTTTAAAAACTTAAATTTTGGTTCAAAAAAGAACCAAAGCCATATATATAGTTCGGGGTAAGAGTGATTGCCATTAAAAATGTTTGAACTAGAAGACAAAAATAATTTCAGGCATTTCAGGAATTAACAAGCCCTCTAAAGTACAAGTTGTAAACAATTGATTTGAGAAGGAAACCTGTGGATCCCCTGCTGAAGAAGGGCTGCCTAGGGAACTGGTTCCTTGGGATTCATTTCATCATGCTGAAACACTCAGAAGTGCTGTGTGTGTGTCCCAAGGAGGCCTGTCTCCTGCTCAAGACAGTGGCAGACATGGATGTTGTCTGCCTGGCGCTAGTATTTTAATCAAGCAGAAAATAGGAGTCATGGAGGCTCCCATCCAGATATCAAAGGAAGGGCTGGATGGCAAAGTAGTATGCCTCTGAAAACCTGATGCATGAAGTTGTAGGAGTGAGACCTAATCTTCACTAAAGATCCCAAGAAGTTGGAGACATGAAGAGTGTGAAACATCAGGCAAAGAAAACTACAGGCAGTGAGAGAAACCAATCCATGAGAAAAGCTTTGCGGGTTGTCCCCATAATACCACCATTGTGGGAGTGGGCATGGCTGAGCCCTGTGGAATTTATATTTAGCTCTACTTCCAGCTCTGTGTCTCTCTAGCTCTCCCACTCCTTCACTGTTCTATCCCCCATACACTCAGACTTTCTCTGTTACTTTATTTCTATTTTTGTCTTCCCTCATTCCTGGAAGGATCCAAGTTGAAAATTTCTGAGAGTATGCGACATTCATGAAAGAATCAGATATCTTGGACAAGGGAAAGGAAAAGGCAAGCATGATTCTTGCTGTGTGGATGAACACATTCAAGACCTCCTGCGTGGTACAGCAGGAACATTGCCTCCAGTTTTCATATGCATGCCTAAAATTTTATCAAGATTACTTAATATCTATATTAATACCAGATCAATTTTCCTTGAAAACATTTTTAGAACACTATCATAACATCTATCTCACCACTAAGCTTGAATAGGAAGCATAATAAATGTTGAAGACATAAACATCCTGACTTATTGATGTGGAAAATGAAAGGGTTTGCATTTAAAGAAATGTATGCTTATGCATGTGAGTGTGTGTATATGACCTTGTAAAAAGATGATAAGATTCTCAGAATATAATATTGTGATCATCACTTTAGATGGTTAGATACCTTTGGTAATGTGTAAGAACTTCAAACTGTATGTGAGTTTCTTGTACAAACATTATTTTGTCATGTTTTTGAAAAAGACTGGGTCTGGGAAGAGATGGCTCAGTAGAATAAGCACTTCCTTGGCAAGTGCAAGGGCCTGAGTTCAATCCCCAGTTCCTCCATAATAAATAAATAAATAAATAAATAAATAGGACTATTTATGAAGTTTAGTTTACCAATTTGAATTCCTGTTGTTTCAAAATACATTTAAATTTTTTGATGTTACTTGCCAAGAGCACCAGTATCCAGACTAATGTATGTACATAGGCAAAATCAGGAAAAAAATATACAAATAAACATAACTTTGTTTGCATTTTAACACACAGATATTTCCTTCATCATCAACTGGGAAAGACTCCATGCTTCTTCAGTAAGACACAAAGTATCTATATGAAACTCAGAGGCAATCTGGGAAAAAAAGTCAAACTTAAGAAATAAAAGCATGGATCTAGTCATTAGGAAACTTTTATCTTTCCTGGATTGGAATTGGATATATTAGTTTAAAGGGAGAATTTTTTTTTTTTTTTAGTTTTCATTAAGTAAATGTGCATAGCACTTAAATTGATGCATTAATAACATCTTTAGCAATAGCATTTCAACTGTTATACTTTTTCAGACAGTGGAGGTTGTGTGGCAGAGCACACTGACAACCATTTCAAGTGTGGAATTCATGCTAGGAGATTTAGGAAATGGGTTCATGGTCCTGGTGAACTGCCTAGCCTGGGTCAAGAGAAGAAAGACCTTGTCAGCCAATCAGATCCTCCCTGCTTTGGTGGTCTCAGGATTGGTCTGCTTTGCTCAGTCCTCACGGGATCTGCAACTAAAGCTTACTGACAATCGAATCCTGTCAGTTACCTATATTATCTGGGCAGTCCCCAATCATTTTAGCATGCGGCTTGCTGCAAACTCTAGCATCTTGTGTTTTCTGACTACAGCTAATTTTTCTAACTCTACTCTTCTTTCATCCTTAAGTAGAGGGTTAAAAACATGGTAATGACTTTGCTGATGTCTCTGGTCTTCTTGGTTTTATATATCATACTGATAAACAAACATACATTCATATCTAGGTTGATGGTTCTAAAACACACATATCTTACAGTTCAAATCTGAGGAATTTTGAAGTTTTTCCCATGTATGTTTCTCACCAGCAGTATGTTTCTTTTCATAGCCTTTACCGTTGCCTTGATTACTTTTCTGTTGCTCATGTCTGTCTGTGGAAAAATCTGAAGAATGTATAGAACAATCTCCAAGGATACAGAGATGCAAGCCCCGTACCTTGTAAAAAAGCCTTACAAACTGATCATCTTTCTCCTACTATATACCACTTTCTTCCTGTTTTTCCCTTTTTGTAAAATATATTTGGTTGTTGCAAGGTCTCACTACACAGCTCAGAGTCATGGTGATCCTCCTGCTTTCAGCCTCCCCAGCGCTGGAATTACAGGCATGCACAAGCATGCCTCAACTGTGCCCGGCTCATCTGGGATGGTGCCAGGGATTGAACCACTGTCCCTGTGCTTGCCTAGGCAGGTGTTTTAGTCTGCTGAGCTATCTTGCTGGCCCCCTTCCTGTCTCTTTCTAAACAAGTTTGGAACTCTGGATTTCAGAGTAAAAGACATGTGTTTCTGTTGTGTTAAACTGCAGGAATCGCTTTTCCTTCATACCATTCATGTGTCTTGATTCTGAGAAACAGTAAGTTGAGACAGGCCTCTTTTTCAGTGCTAATGTGCTAATGTCCTTGAGATCCAAACATGTGAGTGGTGCAGTCAGGTTCACAGGTCATTTTGGAATCATCTTTTTTATTCTGGAAAAGAATTAGCTTATTGGAAATTCTTGTCCTTTGTTTATCGATGTATAAAAAGAGATATGAATGCAAACATCTTAAACATAAAAAGCCTTTTGTAGAAATATATATTTTTTCTGTGACTGATTTTTTTTTTTTTTTTTTTTTTTTTTTGTATATTAGGGAAGGGTCTATAGTGTGTTCAGGGTCTCACTACTAAATCAGACTCATAATGATCCGCCTGCTTACATCCTGCCAAGAGCTGGGATTACAGGCCCATGCCACCACACCCAGTCTCAATTGCTGTATCAGCGCCCCCTGGGGTTGGGGCTGGCGTGGTACACCTGGGTAAAATAATTTTTTTTTTCTGTACCAGGGATTGAACACAGGACCTTGTGCTTTCCAGGCAGACACTTATTCTACTGAGCTATCTGCCCTGCCCGGAATTATTTTAATTTCAATAGATGTTATAAAATTACAAAATTGATATATAGTAAATATTTACTGAAAGAGAATAATATAATATTTAGGTAGCAGGTAATCTCTATACATGTCATATCTTTTTAGTGCTCACATGTGTGTAGCATAATTTTTCCTTTGAAAAGGCTAATATTCTAAGCTATAGAAAAGTATTATGTACATGTAATTATTTTTAATCATTATTTCACTTGTAGTTTTTCTATATTTTGTTTTTGTATAGCCACATAAAGAAATAATTACACATTGAAAATATTAATTATGATGACTGGCATCTCTACAAAAGGAGTTTTTCCTTTAGTTTTACCAGTAAGTATAATCTTGATTTTAAATTTAAGATACTTAAAGAAATCAATTTTAGAGAAAATTATTCTTATAGTTTGATTATAAAACATCAGTGAAAGGTATGAAATGTCTTGTTATTTTTAGATTATTACTTACTGTTCTTTTGACTAATTAAAATAATGGCATATATGAATTGTAGTATATAAAACAAGAGTATATCCCCTAGTTCATAATATAAATATTCATATTTGCTTATATTGTAAGAAATTTACAGTCATTTTAGGTAAAGTAAAATTCAGAGATACAAAGTAATAATAAATAATATTTGAAGATGATATAACCAAACTGGGTCACATGAGGGATCTTTTTAAAAAAATCATATGATAGAAAATTGAAAAATGTTACATCCCTCAAAGTGCTGAGGAATATAATCATGCAAAATATTTATGGACACGATAACACTAATATCAAAAAAAATGATCTCAATCTAAAGAACTATAATACACTAAAATTAGAGAATTATTAGAATTTGAAAAGGGAGTTAATAAAGACCTAATAAATAGTAATATAAGTTCTTCTGAAAGTATGATACTAAGACAAGATAATGTTTTTGAAAATGGAAAAAAATAATGAATTGACAATAAAAGTTTTAAATATTTTACAATGTAGTAGATGAAGTGCAATCAATAAGTATAAACACAATACAAATGAATACCTACAATGTTAAATTTAACAGATAAATGCAGAGTTCTTTAACCAACATAACATGTACTAAAATTTCAATGAAATATTTAACATTTTTAAACATAGACCTCTAATAAATTTAACACTTTTGAACATGCACTAAAGAATGTCTGCTATAGAATACATTCCTGATCAACACTATTCTGTAATACTTTGAAGAAATGACAAGAGTAATGATCATATTCCATAATGTTGAAAGGTAAATTTCAAATTTGTTCACATATAAAACTGAAAATAAAGAGAATCATTTCTCTCTCTCTCTCTCTCTCTCTCTCTCTCTCTCTCTCTCTCTCTCTCTCTCTCTCCAGAATTGGGCATAGAACTTGGGATCTTGCACATTCTAGTCAGGTGCTTATGCCAGATGGTCGGAGTTGGCATAAGTCCCAGACCATCTGAGTTGGCATTCTTAAATGTTCATATTTATAAATGTGACAGAAAACAATTCTATGCAATCAAAGTTTGTATACTAAACAAACAAGAGAACATTATGTTTCATGGTGTTTTAACAGATTTATTTTTGGACTGGAAATCAAACTCAGGACCTTGCTTTTGCTTGCCAGGCAAGCTCTTGTGCCACTGAGCTATACCCCCAAGCCCATGTTTCATAGTAAAATGTGAAATATTTTACACTGATCCTAACATTCAGCAAAGCTTTGTAGTAGAGTTATTAGCCAGTGCAATATGAAAAGATATTTTTTAATTTATGAAAATTGTAATAGATTTTTCTTATTATTTTCCCTAAGAAAATTCTTACAGTATACACAAAGATATAAGAAAAGTTATTATCAAACAGAATTAGTAAGAACGAGAGCCAGTCAGATAGCTCAGTGAACTGAAGTGCCTCGTTGGCAGAGCGCAGCAGCCGGCTTTCGATCCCCCCCAGTATTATGTTGGGCCCACCCTCAGGGTGCGCTGAGGCAGCAATTGAGACTGGGCTTGGTGGCCTGCACCTGTAATCCTAGCACTTGGGAGGCTGAAAACAGGAAAATTACCATGAGTCTGATTTATGTAGTAACCCTTGTAGACCCTGTGGATTTTGTACCAAATACATTTTAAAAAATTACAACAAAATGTTGAAAATATATTCAACTCTATTCACCAATAAATATTCTTTATGATATTTAAACCATATTATTTCACAGTTATAACAAACCTGAGGGTCCTGGAAATAAGTGACATACATCATTTTTTTGACCCAGTAAATTATATTGAAAAACAAAAAATAGACCTGTATAAATGTAGTCATATATGTTATTCTTGAGTAAATAGAATCCACTTCTTAATGTAACTTTTGTGTCCAAATAGTGATGTTCTGTACCTTTCCAAAGAATATCTCAACAATTTTCCAGAATACATATGAAATTTTTGAATATTTTCATTCAGTAATGAACAAAGAAATATACTGTAAATTAAAACAATGATCTTTGTAAAAGACTTAAATATGAGAGATAGTTGATAAATATTGTGGACTAAGATGATTCAGTGGGAACAAAGGAAAGTTAAAGCTTGATATGGTTATCCAGATTCAGTTTTTCTTTTTTCTTTTTTTTTTTTAATGTATTTGGTACAAGGTCTCAGTCTGCAGCTCAGACTCATAGTGATCCTCCTGCTTTCAGCCTCCCCAGCTTTGTGATTACAAGTGTACACCACTACACCTAGACACATTTGCTGGTTCAACATGCCCTGAGGGGACAGGGCCAGCGTGGCTTGTGGGACCAGGAATCGAACCCCAGTCTCTGAGCTTTCCAAAGCAGGAACTTAGTCCACTGAGCTATCTCACCAACCTGACTCAGATTTTCATTTTTGGAAATTTCATGATAACAAATCCTGTTTTATTTTTTCTGCAGATTTTTTTTCAGAAACGAAATAAAATGTGTGAATGATTGAATTTTGTGTTTGTTTGCTTGAACATCATAAATAATAAAGCTACTTATAAATACTAGTCATCAATAATTAACTATATGGAGAATTAGATTTCCTACAAAAAAAAGTTGGAAGATTTTGTAAGGAAAAAACCTACAGATCATTTTCTCTAAAAATATTCTCCCTGAATCCACTGTTTTTGTTAACATAAATCCTTGATAATGGTGAATTTTCTGATCATATCCGGAAGACAGACTCATCATCAGTTTAGATATTTTCTGTGTGCTTCATAAAGTTGGCTTAAAATTTTACTAGCTGACATTCAAAGTTGAAGAACCAAATTATGTAGATACTAGATGGCAAAAAAAGTAAAATAATGAAAGAGAATACATATACATTTGCATGGTCACAAAGAGAGGTCAATTTTCATTCCATCACCTGCTGGTAAGAGTTGAAGTATTTGGTGAAGACATTCAGTACAAGGATTAGATTTATTTTGAACTATTTGAGAAATCAAAGTGTTTTCCACAAAAGCAAAATTAAATTTATCCTATAATGGATTGCATTGCTTCTTTTTTTTTTTTTTTTTTTTTTTTTTTGTGTGTGTGTGTGTGAAAAACCACACCTCAAAAAACACTTTAATTACAGCCTAACTGCATCAGGTGCAATGTCTGGGGACAGACTCTGGGTACAATGCTGTGTGGCGACCACTCATTCACACACGGCTCCAAGAAGGCCCCCAAAGGGGGACTTACCTTTGGGGATTGAGCCAAAGAGGGGAGGGGCAGCCCCAGAACAGGGGCAGGGGCAGGTCTGGGGAAAAGTTGCTACTTCTTGGGAAAGGAGATTTTCATGGCATTGTTCTGGGTGATCTTAAAGCCCTGCAGGGCATCTCGAGCGGCCCCGGCCTGCACTTCGTTGTCGAACTCCATGAAGGCGATATCATGCAGCCCGGGCACCAGGCAGACCTCCTTGAAGCCAGGGAACTGGTTGAAAAGCATGGACAGCATGAGCTCGTTGGTCTCTTCTGGCAGGTTGGTCAGGAACAGGATGTGATTTGATGGATTCTCCAAGAGAGGCTGAGCAGGTGGCATCTGCCCTGGCATAAGCTTCTGTGGGAGCATGGCCCCAGGAGGAATCTGGCTGGCTGCGAGACCCGGAGGTGGGATCATGCCAGGAGGTGGCATGTAGGGTGGCTGATCCGGCATGTGATGCATGATGCGGGGAGCCTGAGTCATGAGCGGCATGCCCGGGACAGGGCCCTGGACAGCTCCCACCACGGGGGCTGCAGCCCCACCCTGCACAGCCTTCTTGGCAGATGGCGTCTCCTGGCTCTTGGGCTTCCTCTTCTCCCATTTGCGGTCTCGCTCCACAAACGTATCCTTCATCTTGGCAATGATATCCGAGTCAGTCTTGGCATACTGAATGCGTATTGGCTTGTAGAAAGGGAAACCTTGCGTGGAGCGCAGGGCATTGGTGGCACTGCTGACTTCCTTGAAGATGACAAAAGCCTGCCCTCTCATCTTCAGGCTCTGAGACACCAGAATATCCAGGATCTGACCAAACTGGGAGAAGATGGCATACAGGGACTTCTTCAGCTCATCTTTCTTGATCTTCTCATTGAAGTTGTTGATATAAATAGTGTGATTGGGGCCCGTCTCAGGAATTGCCATGGTAGGGCAACAGGGCCACAGGTCCCACGAGCACCGACAGCCAAGTAATTCAGATCAGACCGCCTGTTTCCATTGTTAATGTTGGTCAGAAATTTGAAAAAAGAATGAGGAGCTACATTGGAAAACCAGAAACTATTTAGTAGAGACATCTGTGAAGAGACTGAGAACTCACAGCACTGGATCCTGAGACATTATGGTTTGTTTCAATTTTATTCTTGATTTCCTACTGAGCAACATTTATTAAATAATAAGAGATGCTTTTTTTGTTTTTGGAAATTTTGCCAATGGCCTCTTAGCACTGGTGGACTGCACTGATTTTGCTAAAATCTCAAGTATCTTTTCAGCTGATCAAATTTTCTGCTTTGGAAATCTACAGAGTTGGTCTCCTTAGGCAAATGTAATATACTAATAGTCCACTGTGATCAATGCAGGGTGACATGGTGAGCAACTAAGAATTACTTTTCTTATTGCTGGGAAGGTAATCAGTCATTTTTACACCTGGCTTGTTACTAGCCTCAGAATATTGTATTTGATTAAGACAGTCATTTTTAACTGTATTTTTCCTTCACCTTAAAGAGCAGAGAAATAGTACATTAACAACTTTTTTTCTATAATCTTACCATAGTAAACACAAAGGAGGCAAAGCCACTGAATGACTATGTAGGGCATGAGACGTCAATGACTAAATTAAGGGACATTGCAGGTCTTTCAATTATAACTGTCGTAACACTCATGAACTTCATATCCTCGATTACTTTCCCTATCTGTGTTCTCTTCTTCACCTCCTCCTGTGTGTGCAGCTCAGAAAGATCGAGCTCCAGAGCAATAGGTCCCAGGATCCCAACACCAAGGTCCATGGCAAAGCCTTGCAAACTGTTCTTTCTGTGTCACTTGCTGTTTCACTTGTCCTCTTTTTCTCTTGCAAATGTTATTCATTCTACTTCCGTAATCATCTCACACTGAAGTCTCAATAAGCGACTGAAAGAATCTGCCCTTGCTGGTCATCGTTGTCTGTATTTCAAACCATTTATATGTCCTGACTTGGGGGAAATAAGAAGTTTAAAATGTCTCTTTGTTGTTTCTATGGAAAGTGAAGAGTAGATTAGAAAAGGAAAACTTTAAATTTAATAGATCAATCACAGGAGTTCTGAAAGCATTCCACTTGATGGTGTTTCATTTATTGTTTCCTACCACTTTTACTATAGTTTGTATATTTGAGTCATTTATACACTTTTCTACAGTACTTTACCTATATATATTTTTAAAAGATATATTAAGTCTGTGATGTTGT
>NW_004524588.1:739377-740375 GCF_000260255.1 Octodon degus
TTACTTATTTGTTGTTTATTTATTTATTTATTTGATATAGGGTCTTGCTACATGTTTGGACTCATAGTAATTCTCCTGTCTCAGTCTCCCCAGCTTTGGGATTACAGGCATGTGCCACCACTCCCAGTTCTGGTGGTTAGCTTGGTGAAGGGCCAACATGGCATATGGTACCAGGGATCAAACCTGGGTCCTTGGGCTTGCCAGCAGGTGCTTAGACTTCTGAGCTATCTCCTTGGCTCATCACATATATATTCTGTGTTATCCTCCACTTGACATATTTACTTTCTATATTTACTAATTGTATAGAGATGATAACTGATTACAGTAAATTATTGCTACATTACTGAAATGTACACCACCTATATGGACCAGTTTTTTTGGATGTGAAGAAAACTCAATTCTAATGCAGACATTACAGAGATTTTTTGGAGGTGAATATTATTTGTTCATATACTTTTATTTCATGCTTAACTGAGGGAAAGTAGATTTATTAGGATAAAGCATATATACCATATAATTAACAGGCACAAACATATGTAGCATATGGCTACTATAAATAGTGCTGAAGAATAATAGCTTTGATATACACTGATGAAAAGGTTAGAAAAAATCATCTCTTTAGCAGGGACAGAAAAGGAAGGATGTCGATCATGTGCCAATTTTGATGCCTTTGTAAATTTTGTCATGCAGTTTCAAAGATTATTTCCCTTAGTTCTTAAATTAATGAATTTGGGATTGCCTTCAAGTGTATTTTTTATTCTTTTTTACTTTGAATACGCAGTAATTTTCTATCTCCCCAAATTCTCTGCACCTTCTGTTCTTAAATTCATTTTAATATTATGGTAAGAAGACTCCAATTTATTCTACCCTGTGGAAATATTACATAGTATAAAAATCACTATAAACAATTCAAAGAACCCTTCTTTAACCATCAAAATAAAATTTACAAAACTGATTGCTACTTTATACATGCATATATATACATATACATACATATA
>NW_004524588.1:740632-744864 GCF_000260255.1 Octodon degus
TTTGTTTCATTATATTCTTGTCTATAATGATGAAACCAAAGAGCATATGGTGACACTGATGATGGGTTTTACCTTGAGGCAGAAACTCAGGCCCTCGTACAGTAACTGAGCTCTACACTCTTATATTGGCTCTAGAAATTGGGAAATGACCACAGCATTGTCTAACATAGATTAACACACATATTCTCCACATCTTACTTTTTTACGTGTTATCATCTATCACCTTCAATAAAATGAACCTGCCAAAGAAACTCTAATCATATTAGCCTTGTACACAGTTGACTTCTAGCACCTTAACCTGTCGCAGCATGTGGATGTTAAAGATGATGATATTTTCAGTAATGAAATGAATTACAAAAGGAACTTATTTTGGTTAGGTAAATCTTACATGTTACTCTTCTTCCATTTTTGTCTAGTTTACATTTTTGAGTGTGTCTCCTCTTTTATACAATCATAGAGTTATTTAATATGATTAGTATGATTATTGAGATCTTTTGAAAACAAAAGTTACTGTGAAATCCAGGGCCTTGAAATACAGCTCAGGCAAAACTGTGTACTTAACACTGTGATACCCTGTGCTAATCCCTATGGATGGAAATGACACAAGGGACAAAACATTTCAAAGAGTGAAAGAGATACAGCTCTGACATTGCAGTGTACTGTTATCCTTCAAATCAAAATTTCATTGTTTTGAATTTCCTCCGAACTGAATATTATTTTAAAATATTCATTAATTTTACAGTAACATCAAATTGGAGAGTACTAACAATACAATGCACATGTGTAGTAATCTTTATCCCATATTTCAACTAATTTTAGCAGAGTTCATTTACGTTATTTCTTTTCGTTTACATTATTAAGTAGGGATTTAAAAACAAAATTACTACATCCAGTTTCAAGGCGATGGAAAGAAATAATCTAATTTGTTAAAAGTATTAAATCCTGGGTTAGGGAGATGAGTCGGCAGCCTAAGCACCTTCTTGGCAAGAACAAGGACCCTAGTTTGATCCTCAGATTCACAGAGTTCATTTACATTATTTCTTTTCGTTTACATTATTAAGTAGGGATGTAAAAACAAAATTACTACATCCAGTTTCAAGGCGATGGAAAGAAATAATCTAATTTGTTAAAAGTATTAAATCCTGGGTTAGGGAGATGAGTCGGCAGCCTAAGCACCTTCTTGGCAAGAACAAGGACCCTAGTTTGATCCTCAGATTCACATATTATGCCCACCCCAAAACAGGACATGGTGGTGCACACCTGTAATCCCAGCACTGGGGAGGCTGAGACAGGAGTATCACTATGAGTCCAAACTGCGTAGTGAGACTCTACCAAATCAATCAATCAATATTTTTTTTAAAAAGTATTAAATACTTTAGAAGAAATAATTTTATTTCTTAAAAGTATATTTTATGGGGTGGGGAGATGACTCAGTAGAATAAGCGCTTGGCTGGCAAGCACAAGGGCCTGAATTCAATCCCTGGTTCCGCCAAAAAAAAAAAAAAAATGAAGTACACTTTATTTCATTGACTCCATGAATGGAGAATTCTAAAGGCTTAACTATTTTTGGTCTTCATATAATGTCTGCTAGTCTACAAGTCAGGAGCAATGATATTTTGCCAACCAGAAAGCCTGTGCATTTCAGTTATACACTCAAGATTTGGTGAAACTCCAGACTCATTGGGTCCATCTTGGGATGGGTTTGAGTCAATGTTCTAGGAGCATCTGACTCATAATTTCACACTGCAAGCAGTGTATGACAAGATTTCTTTGTTTTGTTTATTATTATTACTATTAGTATTGCTATAGCAATTTTTTCAATTGGGAGTATCTGTCTGTGACTTATTAATGACTATATTAAAATGTACCCCCATTCAGATTGCAATTGGCTGGAGATATAGCTCAGTGGCTTAAGTACGTGGCAAGCATGAGTTCCCGAGTTCAATCCCTGGTACTGCAAAAACACAACACAAAACAGACAAACAAAAATCAGATCTGCAATAGTGTGAAAATAGAAAAGTAATTTCAGTGAATTAGTACATTTTTATATATAATTATGTTTGTCTGTATATTTTAGATATTCATATGATCAAAGTAATCAAAGTGGTCATAGTGATCAAATTTCATAGGAAATTTGTACCTGTACATGATAGATGGACAGACGGATAGATAGATAGATAGATAGATAGATAGATAGATAGATAGATAGATAGATAGATAAACAGACAGACAGACAGACAGACAGACAGACAGACAGACAGACAGACAGACAGATAAACAGACAGATAGATAGACAGATAAATACATTGATATTTTTATTCCAGGAATAATATATTTTGATTTTTTTATTTTTCCAATCCTCAGTCCACCTTTCAACCTATCTTCTCCTGCCTGTTTACAAAGTTTGTATTTACTTTATCCTTTTATAAATCATTTGTTCCTTTTTCTCTTCTTTCCTTTCCCCTTTCCCCCACTCTATTCTTCCTTCCTTTTGAACAACTGCTCCCCATTTCCCAACATGCATTGTGTATATTGGTCCTTATCTGCTCTCTCAGTTTCTCACAACAGGTAGACAATACAGTGTCTACACATCTGTGTCTGATTTATTTCATTTAAGAGTTTGTTCTCAAGTTGCATCCATTTCCTAGAAATACTTTGAATTTATCATTTAGAGCCAAGTACTACTCCATTATATAAGATTTAACTATTATAAACTGTGCTGCTATAAATATCGATGCGCATATATCACTGTGGCATGATTTTTTAAATCTTCTGGGAAAATATCCAGAGGGAGAACAGCAGAGTCAAATGGGACCTCCAATCCTAGCTTTTTGGGGAATTTTCACACAGATTTCCATTGTGGTTTCATCAGTCTACATTCCCACCAAAAGTGGAAGTTGGGTTGCTTTCCCCCCATATCTCCACTAGCATTCGTTGTTGTTTGATTTCTTGATGATAACCATTCTTTTACGGTAAGATGAAATTTCAGTGTTGTTTTAATTTGCATCTCTCTAATAACCAGTGATGTTGAACACTTTTTCATACATTTACTTGTCATTTGTATGTCTTCATCTGAAGAGTGTATATTGACCTCAGTTGCTAATTTTTGGATTGGGTCTTTGATTATGGAGGGCTGGATTGATTTTTTTTTTTTTTTAGTTCTTCATATGCTCTAGATATAAGTCATTTGTCTAAAGGATAGCTAGCTAAAAGTTTTCTCTCACTCTGGATTGTCGTCTTAGTCTGTTGGTGATTTGTTTTGTTGTACAAATTGGAAGAAAACCTCTTTAATAAATGGTATTAGAAAAACTGACTAAAGACTAAAACTAGACCCATGTTTATCACCATGCACTAAAATCAAAATGGCTGAAAGATCTACATACTAAAACAGAGACACTAAGTCTGCTGGAAGAGAGAATAGCCAGAACTCTTCAAGACATAGGTCTACGCAAAGATTTCATGAACAAAATCCTAATCACACAGGAAATAATACAAAGAATAAATAATTGGGATCTCATCGCATTCTTTGTTTTTTGTGAATTTCAATAGCAGCACCCACTACAATTTGATCATGTCCCATTTCCTTTTGTTAACTTTTTTTAAACCTCATCTTTGCAATCTTATATGGATTGCTACACAGTAGGACTTAAATAGCTCCCAAAGGTCATGTGGTGAGATCTTGGTCATGAACTCTGTGTGCATGTGTAGAGGTGGTGGGACTTAAATAAATGATTCCTGGTAGAAGGAAGTTTGGTGTGAGAGGCCAGGACTGTGAAGCAAATATTGGAACCCCAACTCCATCCTTTCTCTCTTTGGGACCTGGCCTCATGCACTTTCCCTATTATGCTTTTCATTCTTACTGCATATCCTAAAATGAAGGAACTATGTCACCATGGTTGTTAAATCATATGAAAATGTGAGCCAAACTACACTTTCCTCTTTTTCTGCTTTTTATCTGCAGTAATTTGTCTCAGTGACAGATTACTAACATGGGCACTTTCTTCCTCAAAGAGTGATGTTTGTGCTTCCATTCTTCAGAATTTTTCCTTAAAATGCCCCCATCATTGTTTACATTTTTGTTAGTGTATTCCTCCTCTAAAATCAGGACATTTGTGACTATGTTCAAAACATATAAGATTTTTGGTATTGCTTGTTTGCTCAGAACTACTTCACGAGGGGTGGCATGGCCTCATACTTTCATAATGAATACTCTGTCTTTCTTTTCATATATA
>NW_004524588.1:744964-761140 GCF_000260255.1 Octodon degus
ATATATGAAGAGAGAGAGAGAGAGAGAGAGAGAGAGAGAGAGAGAGAGAGAGTCAATGCACAACATTTACAGAGAAGATATTTTATGGTAAAATAATGTTTTAACCATTTAGCATGTTTCAAATTTGAAAATGGGAAATCTATACTATACAAGATATATGCGTATGCATACATGTACATCATAGCTACTGAGATTTCTTTATTTTATATTCTACTTCAGCCTAATCTACAACTGAGAAATAAAGGGTAAAATATAGAGTGTTTGAAATCAATATACTAATTTCATCAGTTTGTATATAAGTCCCTAACTACAAATTATATAAAAAACTTCAGAAACTTAAGTTTAGTTTTTGAATTTTCTATGTTAATATTTTCACATTTAATTTTTTTAAGGATTTTATGTTCATTGTGAATAGCTATTTCATATTTGGAAGCACGTTTTGTTCTCAAATTCTTTGTCAAGGAAATTTTCACATTTTAATTGAATTTTAACTAAAGAAATCATATCAATGGTTATTTTTACCCAAGTACTACAAAAGAACATTGATATTTTTATTATACATTATGTGATATGGATTAGTACCTTGATTTCTGCTTTTCTGATTTTTGTCTTGGCTTTTGGAGTTAATATATAGGAAACTTAATTTAATATAATGAATATGATCATTATGAATATCTAAAATGACCGAATAAACTTAATCAAGAAAATAAGTTTAAAAGATGAGTGGATGTAAGAAGTTACAGATGTATATAAGTAAATTTGAATATACAAGTTGTTCATAATTAGGTTAAAAACTAATGACATTTAGTTGTTTAGAGTGCTATATTTCCTTATCCATTTACCTATTGATTGACATATTGATAGCTTCAAATATTTTGCTATTATGAAATGTGCTGCTATAAACACAGATATACTAGTATGGCTCTAACATGTTTTTAAACTCTTTTGGGAAGGTACTGAGGAAGAGAATATCTGGACCAAATGACATTTCTAGTTGTAGTGATTTAAAGAATCAAAAAACTGATTTTCATAATTAATAACTAGCTTGCATTTCTATCAACAGTGTACAAGTGCTTCTTTCTACTCACAGCCTAAGCAGCAATTGTTATTTAATTCCTTGGGGATAGCCACTGTGACTGGGGACTTCAAAGTTGTTTTAATTTGCATTTCTCTCATGGCCAGAAATGTGGAGCATTTTGTCATGTATTTGTTAGTCATTTGTACTTCTGTGAATATTTATTCATTTCACTTGGCCCTTTTTTGATTGAGTAAATGCACATTTCTTTAAATCGAGTCTTTTATTTTGGGGAGGAGATACAATTTCAAGTCCTTTATATATTCTAGATATGAGTCCAATATCTGAGGAATAATCTGTAATGCTCAATTTGTAGATTGTTTTGAACATGTTGTCTTTGCTTGTGAGTTCAAAAGTTTTACCTTTTTTGTCTTCCATTAGGTTAAACATTTCTACACTAGCATTTAGTTTGTTGATACATTTTGGCATTAGTTTAGGAAATGGTGAGAGATGTAGTCTTACATTTAATCTTTATGTGGGTAGCTAATATTCCCAACATCATTTATTAAAGAGTTTATCTTTTTTCCTCCTGTGTGTGGTGTTCTATTTTTCTATTTGTCAAAGATAAAATACTTGACTATGTTGTGTGTTGTTTTTGTACTCTCTGTCCTGCTTCATTGATCTTCTTGCCTGATTTTATCACAGTACCGTGCTGTGTTTATCAAGGTAATTTTATAATACAATTTTATGTTTCAGATGGAGATATTGCCTGCTTTGCTCTTGTTACCAAGGATTGCTTGTGTGATTCTAGGTCTGTTTTGGTTATAGATGAATTTAAGGACTTATTTTCTCCAGTTTTGAAAAGAATGCTGTTGGGATTCTGATTGGGGTTGTATTAAATCTGTATATTGATTAATGAAGTATGGTCATTTTGACTATATTAATTGTGTCTATTCAGGAACAGACTATATTATTACAATTTGTTTTTTGTGGCAACCATTTATTCTATGCCTAAGGAAATAGCTCAATAATTATCTATACCATCCTTTATCTGTAAAGGAAAAATTCAAGCTGGAATCAAGGAAAGTGGAATTTGGCAAACCAACCAAACTACTTTCTGTGGGAGAATATCTGATTTGGGATCCTATGAGAACCTTTGTAAAAGTTCATAGCATATGAAAAATGGCCTTTTCTTAGTTTCTATACATTTAGATCCACATAGTAAGTCATATATCCCCACCCCCAGCAAATGGGAAGGTAGTCATTGCTGGTCTCCAAATAATCAAGAGTTTTACAACTAAAATTCAAGTCCATTTATCTAGTCTAAATGAATAAAGGGTTGCAGGGGGTGAACTACAGCCTCACAGCCACTAGAACAAGGTTTCAGACTTATCACTAACATTTACTGTTATCTGCCAGGTATTATTGTAATCCTTTACAAACTTTAGCACACAATTCTACAGGGTAGTATTTCTATTAAAACAAAACAAAACAAAACTTGATTCAAGCAATGTGTGCCAGAGTGACTGGCAGTCAGGATTAAATGCTTTGTCCCACTGGATTTAATCATTATGCTACACTTCCTCTCAGGTCAGATACATACCAGTGCCTGCCAACTAACAGGAGCTGGGAGATTCTGTTTATACCCCAGCCCCTTTCTGGTCTTAAAAGGTAAATTTTCCTACCCTTTCCCTGAGCGCTATCCCTGCTGTATTTGTTCCTGCCTATAAGGTACCCTTTTCCTTCACTAGGAAACACCAAGGACTTGATTGTAGCACTGTTCTTTCAACCTTGTATCACCTCACCTTCATTAACAGACCAACTTCTTCCAACCGAGCAACTTCCTGAAATTGCCTTGGCTCACACTATTCTAAAAAGCCTTTATTGGGGCTAGATATAGCTCATTAGTGAAGCACTTACCTAGTGTTGTCTGAGGCCCTGGGTTCAATCACCAGTACCGGAAAACAAACTCAAAAAAGCTGAACTCCACACCACAAATTTGTGCCCAGTCTCATATAATCCCGCGGTTTTATTGTTCTGCCCCTCTGGCACTTAAAATACCCTCTACCTAGTATAACCCCAAAATGACTGAAGCCCTGTCCCTGTGCTCCATGAATTCTTGCACTCAGGCTGATTGTACACATAAGATTTAACAGCACAGTTTTTCACAGTACTCTAAGAGCACTTTCCTTCGTATTTATAGACTTTCTACTAATATTCATACCTAAGTACACCAAGTATAATTCCTAAATAGATGTATTACAATTTGTTTAGAATTGAAACGCTTCATGGCAAACATCAGGAGGGAAAAAAGTATGTAAGTTTATTTTACACAGTTGGGTGAAAAATAAATTTGAGCGAAAGTAAGATAAAATTTAATATGGTCTCATACGCCCTGAAGGAGGTAGTGCTCTATTTGGAGGGGTAATCGCTATGTCCAAGTTATCCCCTATTTGGAACTTTTGTGACTGCAGAGTAATGGAATCATCCATCTCCTTTCTTTCAGACATGGTGCTGCCAGTCTCCTTAACTCGATAGCCAGGTCTTTTAGGATCCATGAAAATAATAGCGAAATTGAAGTGTATGCCTTTCTTTCTAGCTTCTAGGTAGATTTCTTTTACTAAGCTAGTTAGTTCTTTCAAGGTTGCATCCATGCAGTTGTAGATTTGCAGCTTGCTAGACGTGGCCATGGGAGAACTCATCCATAAAGTGGTGCCTACTGTTGTTGATGGTGAGGACCTGGAACAGCAGTGGACATGCCTTCTGGCAGTCAGCTGGCTTCTCTGGTTCTTCCTTAATATCCTTCTGAGTAGCTCGCGACTCCAGACGCTCGCCCTGACCGCTGACCGCGGTGGCAAGCATGAACACAGAGTTATTATTACACTTTCTGATGTCTTCTTTAATTTTCTTTTTTTAAAGAATACTATAGTTTTATTATAAAGGTCTTTCACCTTCTTAAGATGATTTTCAATTATTTATTTTTTCTGATGCAATTGTGAATGTTTTCTGGAAAAATTTCTCAGTGTGTTCATTATTAGCATGTAGGAATGCTACTAAGATTTGATTCTTAATATGTTTAAATATGAACTGCCAATTTTTTTTTTTTTTTTGTGGAACCGGGGATTGAACTTAGGCCCTTGTGTTTGCCAAGCAAGCGTTTATTCTACTGAGCTATCTCCCCAGCCCCCAATATTATTTTTATTTAATAGAAAAACATTAAAAAACAGCATAGAATTTCAAAACAAGATTATAGGAACTTAACAATGGTTATTAGACTGCATATTGTTATCGTCAAAATAGTTGCTCAGATTACCAGATATAGGCATTAACTTGATCATATAATATAAGCAATAACTCTTCTTTTCAATGAAGTAATAGAAACTAGTAGTACAATTATCTGAGCTACCTTGTGTATATTCAATTGCATGTGTTCATTTGTATTCTACAGCACTGCTGCCTTTGGTAATTAACTCTTGGAAGTATTGGTGAATTTCTTGTCAGCTGTGTCGATCATGTCATCTGTAAATAATGATTATTTTATTTATTCCATTCAAATACTTATATCAATTTTTTCTTGTCTACTTACTCTTGCAAGTATTGCAAATACTGCATTGAACAGGAATGGTGATATCTTATCACCTGATTTGTTCCTGATTATAGACAGAAAATTTTCAATGTTTGCTCATTTAATATGTTGGCAGTAGGTCTGCCATAAATAGCTTTTATCAGATTGAGATAACGTCTTTCTATGCCTATTTTCTTCAGGCTTTTTGTCATGAAAGCATGATGGATTCTGTCAAAGGCTTTTTTCTGTGTCTCTTGAGGTGATCATGTGATTCTTGTCCTTGAATCATTTGACTTGATGCATTACATTTATTGATTTGTGTTCATTGAACTCTTTTGTTGCTTTGGATGAAACTGATTTGGTCATCATGCATGATTTTTTGATGATTCATGAGTTATGTTTGCCAGTGTCTTTTTGAGGATTTCTGCAAGTGTGGTATATTCATTAAGGGTACTGGTCTATTGTTTTCTTTCTGTTTGGTTCTTTGTGTAGTTTTGCAGTTAGAGTAGTGATAGCTCGCGGAAATGATTTTGGGAGCTCTCTTTTTCTTTTAATTTCATTGAAAGAGTTGAGGAATATTGATGTTAAATCTTCTCTGAAGTTTTTATATAATACAGCTTGTAATCATCTTGTCCTGGGCTTTTTAGTTAGTATGTTATTATAATTACTTCACTTGGTTCAATATTATTAATTCATGTATATCTAGAAGAGTGCACATTTTTCTAAATTATCCATTTTATTTGTGTGCAGGTCTGTGAAATAGTTGTTATTAATATTTTTCTTTTTATCAGCCTCCACTTTAATCTTATCTTTTTCACTTTTTTTTTTCCGGAACCGGGGATTGAACTCAGGCCCTTGCACTTGCCAGGGAAGCGCTTATTCCACTGAGCCATCTACCCAGCCCCTCTTTTTCACTTTTAATTGGATTGATTTGGATCCTTTCTCACCATTTGTGGTTAGATCAGCTAAACAGTGTTTATTTTGTTGAATTTTTTTTAAAGAAACAACTCTTAAATTCTTTAACTGCTTCTATTATTCTTTTTATCTCAATTTCATTTACTTCTACCCTGAACTTTAGAATTTCATTCCTTGTACTAGTAATTTGGGGTTGAATTGCTCCTCTTTTTTAAGGCACTTTAAGTACATCATTAGATTTTTTGTTTGGGTGAATTCTGTTTTGTGATATGGACATTTACCTCTATAAATTTTCTTCTTAGGACTGTTTCCATTGTATTTCATAAGTTCTAATATGTTATAATGGCACTACGATATCATTTCAGAAAATGATTTTCTTACTGATGTTTTCTCTAACCCATTATTCAGTTAGGAGCTTTTGTATAATTTTTGTATTTTATTTTATCATTGATTTGTAGTTGCATTGCACAGTGGTCTAATAATGTGTATGTCATAATTTTATTTCTTTTACTTTTAGTTAGAGTTGATTTATTGACTAGTATGTAGGACATTTGAGAGAAAGTTCCATGTGTAAGTGAAAAGAATGTACATTCTGCTATTCTTAAGTAGAATATTGTATAAATATACATTTTTTATTGCTTCTTTTGAATTGATCTGCATTTCTGCTTACAGGGTATAGAGGTACCCTGTTATAATTTTATGTTTATTTGATCTTTTATGTTCAGTAGTCATATTTGTTTCATGAAATTGTGTGCCCTGTTTTTTTGGAGTATATAGTTTAATAATCATTACTTTTCTTTTGGATTCCTACTCTCATGAATATGTAGCGACCTTCTTTGCGTCATTTGATCAGTTTTTCTATTTCTGTATACAAAATACAAGTGAATTTCATTACATAACCTGTTCTTTCACTCTGTCTTTTGCTTGGGGAATTACCTACCATTCACATTCAGAGCAATTAATTCATATGTATTCTTATGTTTGTCATTGCTTTATTTTTTTGTTGTTGTTGATTCTCTATTTTTCCTCTTGTATGTAACTGCTCATTGTCCTCATTCAGTTCATTCTTTTAGGCAGTTTGTCCTTCTTAGCTTTATTTTTTCTTTCTACGGTGTTCTTAAATAGTTTTAGGAGTACTGCACTGTTGTTCATGAATTTCTTTAGGTGTTCTTTATCATGAAAGTATTTTATTTTTCCAGCAGTTTTGAAAGATAATTTTGTAGGGTTTGTCAGCCTGAGTTGGAAATTGTTTTCTTCTGGGGCTTGAAACAATTCACACTCCAAGCTCTATCAGTCTTTATAATTTGTGCTGAGAAATCTGTTGTAATTCCAATGGATTTTTCTTTATCAGTGATTGACTTCTTTTCTCTAAAAACTTCTAAGATTCTGGGTCTAGCAAGATAGCTCAGCAGATTAAAGCACCTGCCCCCAAGGCACCCTGAGATAGGACTGAGACTGGGCCTGGTGGTCCATGCCTGTAATCCCAGGTGGCTGAAAAGCAGGAAAGACCACTACAAGTCCAATCTATGTAGTGAAACCCTCTAGATACTATACTAAATTCATTGGACCTCAGGAATTGTGAGCATTATGTATTGTTGAGAGACTATTTTCTGATCATGGGTATTTAAAGTTGTATATTCCAGTCTTAGCTACATTATTCTCACTGCTGGGACAAAATATCTGACACTAAAAATTAAGGAAGGAAAGTCTATTTAGCTCACAATTTGTGCAGGCTTCAGTTTATGCTCAGCTGGTTCCAAGGCAGAGTGCCACATGACAGAGGGCAACTGTTCATAGCAAGAACAAAGGGAAGAGCAGTGGCAGCAGAGGAAAACTTCTCTCATATCCATATATAGCATTCAGGCTATCTGCCTCAGAGCAGGTGTAATGCTCACACCTAAAAACCTGCCATTGGATCATGAATTAATCAAACTCTAGAAACCAGCTCCAATGACTACATGGGGCTTTGGGGGGGACAACTAGACACAAACCATAACAATTCCTCTTATTTTTATGTTGAATATGTTTCCATTTTACCTTACTTGGAAATTTTTTTTCCTATCATTTCAGGTTGTTCATGTCTTTTGTTATCTTTTGATTTTTTAATAATTTGAATTAATCTTACATTAATCATCTTTGCCTCATCTATGGGTTGTTGGGAAGATTTTCCAAGTTATCTTGCTGTTTTCATAAATTGTCACAAAAATGGGATCTTTCTTCTAATTAGAGAATCTATCTCTGTTGCAGGAAGCCAAATTAGATAGAAATGTTATAGGCAGTTAGACAGGGTGAGGCCCTCAAGAAGAGAAGATGGAAAACAAGGTGACTTTGCAACTGGGAAGAGACAGTCACTCCTATATGGGCTACACCTGAAGACCAAGACAAAAAGAGGAAATAAAGCTACATACTTCCCTGGGGTGGGCATTAGGAATTGATATCCTAAGTAGGTATCAATCACCTTAAAATAGCCCAAATGAGTCACTAGCCCAACCACAACAGGAAGAGACCCTGTCCCATATACTTGCTCACTTGCTACATGACTCCTTACTCGCTTCCCCATTAGGTACCAGATTTAATCAATTTTACCAGAGCAATGATGCTTTTGTAATCTCATTGGTTGGCCAAACTTTTGTCCCACCTCATGCCCAACTAATCAAGTTCCCATGTCTTCTCCACCACCTTAGACCCGCCTCCTTAGACCCACCTCACCACATGGTTTTCCTCTATAAAAGTCCCTTTAAGAGACAGCTTCCTAGGGACTACCAGCTTAGGCCCCCATCCTATTCCTCTCTGGGACAGGCGCTTTCTTTCCCTCAATAAATATATTCTGCTCATGACCTACATTTGTTCCTAAAATTCATTCTTCAATTTTAGAGAACATGAACTCATCCAGGTCAGGTCGGGAGATCATTTTTCCCTATGTCATTTGGAGGATCCCTATATCTTTGGGAGGTCACCCACTCAAGATCAGTTTTTCTCCCTGAATCTTCCTAACATTGGTTGCTCCCATTGACCATATTTTCCAAAAAATTTGTAATCACCTGAGGTTTATTTGGACCCATATTTCTATACAATAGTTATTTCTATGCTGGCCATATATGTTTTATAATGTTTTAAAGCTTTATGTCTTCTTAATGTTTTAGCTCTTCTACAGGTCTTGTTTAGACTCACTGATGATTTTTTCTAATTTTTTATTAATTTTATTGACAAAGAAATAACAATAAGATGGTTTCAAAATCGATTAGTAGGATAGTTTTGATAATTAATACATTGTATATTGTTGTCTTCATAGTGGTTATTCATAGTACAAGATGCAGACATGCATCCTGTCCAAACACTATTAGTACAAAATGAAAGAATTAACAGTTTGAACATCCTCTTATTGAGAACTTTCTGCATATCAAAAGAAATTACCATCAGAGTGAAAAGACAACTCATAAATTTGGAAAAAATCTTACCTAATACACACTCTGACAAAAGTTTTTTATCTAGAATTTGTAATATGAATAACTATTATGAAGACAACAATATGCAATGTATCAATTATTTTAACTGCCCTACTAACCTGCTTTGAAAATATCTCATTGCTATTTGTTTCTCAATAAAATTAATTTAAAAAGAGCTAAAAACATTAGGGCTCCAAAATTTAAAGACCCAATCCAAAAATGGGCATCCAAGATGAATACACACTTCTCAGAGAAATAAATACAAGAGGCAAAAAAGTACATGAAAAAATGCTCCATATCACTGTCCATTTGTGAAATGCAAATGAAAACAGCACTGAGATACCATCTCACCCCAGAAAGAATGGATATCATAAAGAAATCTACCAACAACAAATGCTGGAGACACTGCAGGGGAAAAAGGAACCCTTCTCTACTGATGGTGGGAATGTAGTCTGGTGCAACCATTATGGAAATCAGTTTGGAGACTCCTCAAAAAACTAGGACTTAAAATTCCATTCAATCCAGCTATCCTCCTTCTGGGAATTACCCCTAAAGAACTGAAAACATCATATCATAGTGATATACTTGTGCCTCTGTTTATACCAGCACAATCTGTGATAGCCAAAACAACCAAAATGCCCGTCACCCAAAGAATGGATTAAAAAGATGTCACATTTTTTGACCATGGAGTATTACTCAGCTATAAAGAAAAATAAACTTGAATTCTTAGTAGCTAAGTGGATAAAACTTGAAGCTATACCCTTAAGTGAAACAAACTAGACCCCCATGTGTCAATATCATATTGTCCCCCTAGTGTAAGAACTCAAAAGAACAAATAAAAACATAACAGACCCAGTTAAATGGAAAGAAACAGAACATAAGGATTAAATAACAAAGAGCAAGAAAGGAGAAAAGCTAGGATATAAGGTAGGGGGAAAAACCATACATGTATAATACAAGTTGGACAAGGCAATAGTCCTAAGAATTTCCATCAAGTTTTTGAAATTAGCAGTTAATGGGTAGAATATTAAACCTAACTCTCTATATTGATATCTGTGAACTAAGCAACTACATTGATGACAGTAATGTGTAATACTGAAACCATACTTGAAATACCTGTCATTCTTGGTCTTCTAAATGTGTACCATTTCTAATATCATATCAATTATTACTATACTCTCTTTGAAGTAATTTTTTTCAAGAAAAGGTAATAAAAGAAAATGAGAGTCAAGAAAAACAATTTAAGTTTTCTTGAAAGCATGTGATAATATTCAATCATACCCCATCTTTCATAACTCTAACTCTTAATCTGAGCAACAGATTTGATGATAAAAATAGATGATATATCAATCACTATTAATATAAATAAATAAGTAGAGTAATAGTATAAGAAACTGATTTTTCTTCCCTCATTCATTTTGGGAAAAGAGAGGTGGGGATTGGAATTGCTAATCACGAGAGTTCTTCCTGAAAGTCAGTGTTACCCAAGATGCTTTCTCAATCTAGTATGTGGAGGCTGCACTAAGCAACATGAGCAAAGTTCAGTGCCCTTTCAACATCTCCCCTGAATCTCTACATTTATGAGATTCATCCTTTTCTGGTACATTTATATTGTCAACATAGAAAATGAACAATAGTGATGGGTGGGTGTTGTGTGCCAAGGATTACAGGATGGCTAATGTTGCAGCAGTGAAAGAAATTTAGCAAATTCATGATTTCCCTTGTTTCTGAACCTGGGGCTTATTATGGGTTGTTGAAAATAACATTCTTTTCTTTGAAATCATTAGAAGTTGTAAGGAAGTCATTTTGAGTTTGACAATATTCAAGATTTGTGTTTCCTTTTAGGTTGCAAAAATTATGCACATTTTAAACATTAATACAAACAATTTAATGACATCTTCTGCATCATGATATCATTTATTCTTTTTCGTGAAAGATCCATGCCTTTGTTATGATTTTCTACTATGAACAACAACTAAAAATTAGTCTTTTAGTTATACTTTGGTATAACTTTTTTCCTTTTTTAAAATTTAAAATTTATATATTGAGTGCCCAGCACATGCCAGGCAGGATTCTTCGTGCTGGAGATACTATCATACCCAAATGTGTTTCTCCTGGCAGAGAAGACAAAGATTTTGATTTTCAAAAGACTAAAATGCATAAAAATTTCATGTAAGTAATGAAGTGGAAAAGTTACAAAGAATAAATAAAATGAAAGGGAACCATTAAAAAAGGAAATAAGAGGAATACAAAAAGGAAGAAAAAAATTAGAAATGAAAGAGATAGAAAGAAAAACATACCCAGCCCCCAGGGCACTCTGATCCTGTGACCAAGTCCAAGCATGGTGACACACACCTGCAATCCTAGCACTGCATGGTTGTAAGTCAAGACGAGTTGTCTAATTAGAAACAACAAAATAACCATAATTCATTCGGGACCTCCCAAAGCACTCTTTAACTAAACTTATCATAAAAAAGGGCTGATATAATTGTGTGATTTACCAAAAACAGCAATGATTACTCTAGTGTATTCACCTAAAATTTATCTAGTTTACCAGAGACAATTTTAATACAGTACTCGCCAATCAAATGGACAGTCTCTTTCCATAAGCATATTGGGAATATGGCTCTCTGGTATCTTTTTAACCCCTGGGGAGAGTTTGTAGCCCCCTGGGACCATCTTTACTGATGGTTGGGTAATTCTCCTTCAGATTTCTTCTAATCCCCTTCTCTTATTTTTCCATTTTTTCTATATTTCTTGTCATCACTTTTAAATTGGCCCTCATTAGTGTAAAACTGTGCTAATGGTGGATATTTACTTATGCAATTGTCTGATTTGTTTAAGACCTTCCCATATAGCTATAAATTTTGATCCTATGGATAAAGTTGGCAAATTTATACTTATCACACTGTCATTTTCTTATTGAGCTTGATGCTTTTGTTTTACTGGTTGTATTACTTTAGTCAGGGAACCAGAGTTGTGATCAATTGATCTTCTTTTTATTCTAATACTCAGAAAGTTTGGAAGTCATGAACAGTACTGTAGTCCAACAGGAGGCCACATCAAGGAAGGCACAGGGCAGAGATGGTGCTGGCACAGGCTGGAAATCCTGAAATCCCTAGTTCTACTCTCAGTGCCTCCTGGTCACAGCACTCTACATGCTGGAGTTCTGAAAGGAGTGTGCAGTGTCCTACCAAACAGGCTTGTGTACGAAGTCAGGGCAGGGATTTTAATCCAAGTGTAGAAGGAAGCACAAAGGCAGGGATCATGATTTCTTAAACTGCGTCCATGCTGTGCCAGTGAAGGAGGCACTCAGGGTGCCCTTGTGAGTGGCAAGGACCGTGTGCAGATTGGTGGAGGTGTGGACCCCTTTGATCTTAGCTGTCTCCACCCTAGTTGGCTGGGGTTCAAATGAGAATCCTAAACAGCTCACCAGTTTTTAACAAGGTTTTGATTCTGTGAAGTGGTTCTGTGAACAGTGACATCCCAATACATTTTATGAAAGCAGTTTACATTACTGGGCCATTTATTTATTTATTTATTCATTTATTTATTTATTCTTCATGTTGGCACTTTCTAAAGTGTGTTTGATTCATGACTACTTTGCACAGCACCTAGATGCCAGCCTGAGGAGGCATCTGTGCTCAGTTCCCCAGGGGGCTCAAAACAGTGCTTTGGTGGATGTGTGGTGAAGTCTTATTAAGGACTCTTGATCACTGGTAAGCACCTGTGCTGAGCACTTTTCCACATCTTCAGCACTTTTGATTTTCACAAGAAGCTGTGTGAGCAACTCATGTTTGGAGATGCATCTGTAATCCCAGCACTTGGGAGGCTGAAAACAGGAGAATCACTACAAGTCCATTCTGTGTAGTGAGACTCTGTAGACCCTGTGATAAATACATTTAAAAAAAAAGAAATGCAAATGGAAAATAAATATACGAAGTAATGTTGAACATCATTGGTCGTTCAAGAAATACAAATTAAAACAACACTGACATTCCATCTCACCCAAGAAAGAATGACTACCATCAATAAGTAAACCAATAATAATTTCTGCAGGAGCTGTGGGGAAAAAGAAACCATTGTTCACTAGTGGTGGGAGCGTAGACTGTTATAGCCACTATGGAAATCAGTGTGGAGATTCTACCCAAAACTAGGATTAGAGGTCCCACTCAGCCCAGCTATAGCACTCCTAGGTATTTTTCTGGAAAATCTGAAAACATCACACCACAGTGATACATGGGCAGCCATATTTATAGCAGCACAGTTTGTCATTGTTAAATCTTAGAGACAACCCAAATGCCCATAAACTGAAGATGAAAAGCAGGTATTATTTTTAAAAAATTTGAGCATAAGCGAAGCTAAACTTGAGACTTTTATAGTTGAAGGGATGAAACTGGAAACCATATTCATAAGTGAAATAAATCAGACTCACATGTGTAAGCGTCATATTGTCCCACTAGTGTAAAAGCCTGAAAGAATAAATAAAATCTGAAAGGTACTATGAAAGGGAAAAAATCTTTTTTAGAATAAAGAACAACTTTGAAAAGAAAAAGGACAAAAGAAAGAAAGAAGGAATATATATATATATATATATATATATATATAGGATATCTTGGCTAATTGTACTGATGATTTCTGCTGGTGTATTGTATTGAAAGGAGCAGTTAATGCTTGAATGTTTTCTTCTCCTTTTAAAATTCTTATTGACTTTTTAAAATCAATTTTACTTGCTTATATCTGGTAATTTAAACAAGTAATTTTTTTTTTTTTTTTTTGTGGAACCAGGGATTGAACTCAGACTCTTACGCTTGCCAGATAAGTACTTACTCTACTGAGCCATCTCTCCAGCCCCTTAAACAAGTAATTTCAAGACAACATTATGCAACATAACAATCACTGCTCAATCCCTATTATTTTATTTAGTGAAATTCTGTATTGTTTCTAATGTTTTTACTGTATTTTCTTGTCTTTTAAAAAATCTTGAATGTAATGTAGAAACAAGCAAAAGTATTATGACATAATCATTAATGATAAGCTGCACTATAAGATGGGACTGTGTACTTCAATAAGATAACTAACCAATATTTTAGTAAGATTTTGAAAGTCATCATTTTTATTTATAAGTTAAGTGTTTCCACATTCAATTGAATTTCATAAGTTTATTTTCTATCATATAGGTCTATCATATCTGTAACTCAAGTAGTATAGTACATAGAATAGTTGGTGAAATGTTATATTTTAATTTAAAAGACTGAATGAGTGATGCATTAGTGTATGTCTACCTACCAGTTCATGGCCTTTTGGACCAGTTAGCAACATGGTGAAACACTGTCTCAAAATAAAAGAAATGAAAACTATTGGTAAAAAGCAAAATATTTATATGATCTGAAGAGAGGCCAGAGTATAGAAACAAAAGTGTTTTGGGGATGTAGCTCAGTGGAAAGGCCCTTGTTCCATCACCAGTATCAGAAAAAAAAGAATTAATTGAATAATTAATGAAACTAATGAGATAAATTTAGACTAATGAAAAAAAGGAAAATAAAACCCAGCACCAAAACTGTAGATCATATTTTCCTCCTATTTCTGGTTTTACACTGAGGCTACAGGTTTATCCAAAGAGAAATATTTCTTGGAACAAAAGACTGGCAATCCCACAAATCTAGGGAAAATATTAGAATACAGCTTTTATGAAAGTATACCAGGGGCATGAAGTGCAGGGAACGTAAAGCACTAAAAGTGTAAAGGACAGTTAAAAAGTTTAAATATTATGAGAATGAAAATGTATTTTATAAATGTGTATTTTGTGTGTTCTGTTGTGAATGGTGTAATATGACTCTCTGGCTTTCTTGTTTATACAGAAGCTGGCATTTGACAATTTATTGCTTAGTTGATAAGCTTTCTTCCTAAAATTTAATTTTTTTATATTTCAATACCTTTTCTAAATAACTCTTTTCCTTAACACAGTTTAAACTCTTAAGGAATTGAACAAATAACAATTGTATAATGAATATTTTATTTCGACAATGCTGAAAAAAAGAGCAAGACTTACAAAACAAACAAACAAACACATACACACACAGTTCATTTGTAACAAGGGTCTCCTATTTCACAATACTTAATTCTAGAAGAATAAGTTATTTTTTCAGGAAATGCCTTGTTGCAGTATTGGCATGCTATATGGTGGGCAAACACATCTGGTTCAGTAAAAATAAAATCACACATCTCTAACTCAACCTACTGGAGAGGAGATAAAACCAATATTGAATTAATGGAAGGTTATCTGCTTTACAGCAGAGAAGTCAAGGGTCTGACCAACAGTGCAGCAAAAACAGAACATGGAAATTCAAAATATACATCCTGAAGAGGTCCTATTAGCCCTTTCAATGCACTGCAAGGAGAAACATCAGGATTCCTCAGGGTATGAAAACAATGCTTCTACACAGGAAAAGGTGGAATCAGAGACCCACAGTCTCTGCCCAGCTAATCACAGACTGTCTTAGTCATTGTGGGTCTCCTCATGGGATGGCCTAGGGACAGGTGGAATAACCACAGAAGGGCACAGTCATCCAGAGTGGTTATGGGTGCAGTCTTCTGGGCTAGAACTAGGGTAAAAGTTTGCCAAAGCCAAAGTCTCCTGAAGTGGCCTGGGGGCAATTGATGTAGCTGTGGCCAGCTGTGTGATGTTTAAGATACTACAGCTGTTCAAAACAGAAGAATGAACAAATACCTCTTGATGTGCACTGAAACCTTCTCTCCTGTCTCACCTTAACCATAAATGTGCTTCCTGTAAATTAGCATTCACAAATATTTATGGAATGAAGTTGTAGTGTTATCTATAGAGATAGACAATTGAAAGTAAGGAGAATTGAAGTAAGTGGTTATTTGCCAATGTACAGTGATACTTTATGGCTGTTCATAAGGTACACATTCAGAAAGTGTGGATAAAGTTGGACCACTGATCTATTCAAAAGTTTACCTTTTTGACACATAAGTAGGACCAAGACAAAAGTTTGTAGCTTTAGAAGGTTAGAGCTAGACAGGCTACCATCAAATTCCAGGTAAATATGTAAACAATTACTACCATAGTGGCAATACAGCATAGGTGTTATATATTAACTACAAGGAGCCTATTTGTCATATTAATCAGTCCTGAAATAAAATGATTCAGAACTAAATGATGCTAGAGGGTTTGAGGTTTTAAATTTTGTTTTTCTTTTTTTTTATATTTATTT
>NW_004524588.1:770387-774968 GCF_000260255.1 Octodon degus
AATTAACCACTAAGAAGAATATATGCAGTGTATTATTTGTTGAAACTGTACTTCCGATTTGATTTGAAACTGTCTCATTGTTATATGTTTATCAATAAAACTGTAGAAAAAAAAGAAAATACACATAGTTGGACATAAAGTAGAGCAAATTTATAATAATATTACAATATATACATTTAAAAATAGAACTGCTAATCTTTTTCCAATTTTTCTTTTTTTTTCAAAATTTAAAATTCTGAGAATGTATGTTTTCACTATTAGAAATGTATATTCACATTGACTAATGCATTGTATTACATAATGTACTTTTTAGTTAGGTATCCTTATACATTTTAAGTTTATTGCAAGTAAATAACAAATCATGGCCTAATAGACTATAAATTAAATGCCATAATGGAAAGCATATTTTGTTACGCTGTATTTCATTATGTACCTGTACTTTAGTAACATAGAAAATGTTGAGGTTGTCAGAGGAGTAGAAATTTAGATATGTCAACATAAAACCAGTATGAACTTTTGTTATATTTACATATTTTAGAACTGAGGGAAAAAATGTAAATAGCAAAATACACAAAAGATTAAAAACATATGAGCAGCAAGAGTAGAGATAAAAAACACTTATAAACCCCTTGGTCAGTGCTCTTAAAGTCTTAGTTATCACAAGAACAGTAAATGCTTTGAAGTAAAAAGTTCTTAATTCTTAAATATTTTCTTAAGTAAATCTTCTTATACAGCTGGGTTTGTGCTTGGTATAGATTTTCTTGTTTTATCAGTGTAGCATATTCATGTGTTTGTTGAAAAATAATATATTGTGAACAGTATTTCTATATGTTTTTGTAGCCTTCTGTGAGAGTAAAACAGGACATCTATATTATGCATATACTAAACAGAAGTCTTAGTAATATTTGTGTAGCAGGTATGAAACATATTTAATAACATTTTAGTATTCAAATACATGTGATACCACTTTTACGTGAGAAAACTAGGCTTATTTGACATTAAAGAAATTAATCTGCAGAAAATTTGGGACATCACTGAGCTACAGGATGTTACAGTGTAGGTTCTCTTATATCCTGAGTCCTCACTGAGCTTGAAGGGATAAGGTCAAAATATTGGCTATCCTTGTAGCCCTTCTTTTTCTCTAATTTTTGGTCTGCATACTTAAGTTGTTAAACATCCAGAAGAGAAGTTTAATGATATTGTTACCTTATAACAGAGGCAGTTGAGCTAAACATCACTATCTCTCTGAATATAAAATGCCTTAGACATAACATGGAACAGGTACTTTCCAACAATCATTAATATTTTAAATTTTAAATCCCTAGAGAATGTGAAAAGACAATTACAGATTTTTTACTCAGAAATTTAGATATCTAGCTATATACAACATTGTAGCAGGACAATGCTATAATTTTTTTTTCCCTTGTCTCTTGTTTTCTTTTATTACCTTTTTGAAAAAACATTTACATGAGAGAGAGAACAGCAATAATTGATATGATTTTAGAAGCAGTGTGCATTTAGAAGACAAGAATGATAGATATTTCAAGCACGGCTTTAATATTCCATGTTGCTATCCTCAGTGTAGTTGGTTAGTCCATAGCTATCCACATATATAGGTAGTCAGGGAGATTATGGGGCCACAGAGGAAATTAATCAATGATGTATAATGCACCTAAGGAGGGTCACCTAGAGAGAAAACATTCTCTCAGGCTTTCAAAAAATGCAAATTGGTCAAGCAATGGCCATGACTCATCCAGATGGTTGACACTGTCAAAAGATCTACAAACCACTTCACATGGTTTCAGGGTAAATCCTGATGGTATTTGACTGACCTTGTCAGATACAAAAGATACAATTTTAGTTATATAGATCATGCTTTAACTTGATATTAACCAGCCTGCTGAAAAGCATAACCACAAGTTATAAAAAGTAAAGCCATATTAATATGCTGAGCTACAGATTTGACTCAGGCCCTGTGTGAGTGGGACCACCTGGGAACTGCCAGAACCTCTTTCAACCCAGAGGGGTCTGGTGTGGAACCCTGGAGTAGAATTCCCTACAGAGAGTCTAGAGGCAAGACCCTTCCCCCAGTTGATTCAGGGACAGAACATCTTGCTAGAGTGGCACAGAAAGTTCACCTCCAAGGACTGCAGCATGAAGAAGTGGGGAACAGTAACCAGAACCAAACAACATCCACCTGGATGAGTTTGAACTTGGTAGATCTAGACCTGGTGCTAGGATGATAACTCTATCAAAGCTGTAAAGCTGTACACCAAAGGCCAAAAGATAGTGCTATGCAAAAATGACAAAGAGAAGGAGCAAAGTGCAGTCTCAGACCCCGATCCCAACCAGAACAAATGCAGGACACGATAGCATAGAAGAAATTGGAAATCACACACCTGAACTCTCTGAAATAACAGTGTCTGAGGTAAAAAAAAAACAACTGCAGAAAGGTATAGAGGAAATCAGATCAGAAATAGTTTCTGGGACTGGTCAAATAGCACAGCGGATTAAAGTGCCTGTTCAGGCAGACCAAGGGGCCAGGAATTAGATTCCCGGGCCTCCTGTACCAGCCCTGGGGATGCACTGAGATGCCAATTGACACTGGGTGTGGTGGTGCAGGCCTGTAATCCCAGAACTTGGGAGGCTGTAAACAGGAGGATCACTACAAGTCCAATCTATACAGTGAGACCAAAAAAAAAAAGGAAAAAAAGAAAGAATTTCTGAAATAGAAAAAGAAATCATGCCTATAATGAAACTAGTAATAAGTGCTTCTAAAGTAGACACTGATAAAATAAAATAGAGGACTATATGAAAATGACAGAATCCTTGCATGAAGCAGATTTAAAGGGTCATATAGGAAATTAAAACCTCAAACAAAAACTGGAGGTTGAAAGAAAGTGAAAATGACTTTCAACAGTGAAGACACTGTTGTAGCTACTGAAAAGGTAAGAAAAGATCTCCTAAAAAGAACTAGGATGCAGGAAAAAAATAACTGAACATCTGCCAGATGATGAAAAGATAAACAATGTAAGACTAATAGGCATCAATGAGAAAGAAGGAGTCAATACAGATCTTATAAAAAGAATATGGACACAAATAATAGCAGAAAACTTCCCAAATATGGGGAAACAATCAGACATTCAGAGAACTTAAGGATATAGAACTCCAAATAACACCAACCTAGTTAAAAACACACCCAGATATATGATAATCAAGATCCCAGAAGTTGAGCACAGGAACAGTATACTAAAAGCCACTAGAGAAAATAAACAGATAACATTTAAAAGAAATAAAGAATGACAGAATTCTCTTCACAAAACATCAAGTCAAGAAGAGCATGGATGGCTACCCTGCACCAGCGGGACCTACTACTTGTCCCAGCTCAGGTGCAGCATGGATGAGACACTTTTCCACACCCTTGGGACACCCCCCACCACTCCGCAGCACCTCCCCCACCCCGTACGCCTAGTAGGAATTTCTGCCACGTTCTGGGAACCCCCAGACCCAGTCCTAGACCAAGTGCTGTGAGTGTGTGGGAGAGCTTCGAGATAACCTTCACCAGCAGACCTACTACTGGTCCCAGCCCAGTCGCAGAGTGGGTGAGACCCTCTTCCACCAATTTAGGATGCCCCCCAGAACTCTGCAACACCTCCCTCAGCCCACCTACTGAGTAGTAATTTCTGCCTTTCTGCCTTCTGGGAACCTCAGACCCAGTCCTAGCCCAGGTCTGGTGAGTGTGTGGGAGAGCTGCCCCTCCCTGCTACACCAACTTGTCCCCTCCATGCTCAGCTCAGACCTGGCATACAGGCCTGGGGTGTAAACCTGCAGCTTAAATCCCTGCAGAGAGTGCAGAGGATAGAACCACTCAGCTAGTCTGGAGCAGAAAATCTTGCCAGAGGGACACAACAGTTCAACCCTCAAGGGCAGCAGCAGGAAGGAGCTCAGCACAGCACCTACACCCAAGCCAGGCACAGCTGGATATATCCAAACTTTGCAGATCTACACCTGAACTTCAGTACATGCTACGGTTATAACTACAACAAAGATCTACAACAAAGGTCAGAAGACAGTGCTAAAAAAATGACAAGAAGGAACAAAATGCAACCTCAGAACCCAAGCCCAACCTTAACAAGTGCAGAGGACACTAACACAGAAAAAATTGGGGATCAAAAAGCTGAAAGAAATGAATCAACGGATTCTGAAATAAAAAAAAACAGCTGCAGAAAGGTATAGAGGAACTCAGATTGGAAATAAAAAAATAAATCCCTGAATTAATAACATCTGCAGTAAAGAATCAAATGCAGAAACATATGGAGGAAACACAATGCCCACCCAGAACAAGTGCGGAGGACACAAGCTCAGCTCAAATACATGAATTAATAGCATCAATACTAAAAAAGCAGCAGCAGAAAGATATAGAGGAACTCAGAGAGCAATTATTTTCTGAAATAAAAACAGAACTCTCAGAACTCATAGCATCTGAAATAAAGAACAACTACAGGGGCAGGGGAGTTGGCTCAGTGGAATAAGCACTTCCCTGGCAAGCGCAAGGGCCTGAGTTCAATCCCCAGTTCTGCC
>NW_004524588.1:775068-781421 GCF_000260255.1 Octodon degus
ATGTGGTGCTGGGGGATTGAACCGTGGTCCCTGTGCTTTGTTTAGCTTAGCTTGTTCTAAGTAGGTGCTTTAGACCACTGAGCCATCTCACCAGCCCTAAATTTTGTTTTTCTTCAGTTATCCTTTACATTCCAAAGGCCTCTATCAGTTTTAAAGCCTCCAAATAATTTGCACAATGGGACTGACAGCTGAGATAGTAGACTGCACTCACTACAAGGCCTCTTCTTGCTTTAGATGTACTTAGGGAACATCATAGTTTGGTCAGAGATGTACATCCAAGTATACTATATGTTGGCCCCAAAATATAACAGGTTTCAGAAAATACTATGACATGACTTTAGTTATATAATTTAGAAACTAGTTATGATCACTTAGTCCATATGCTTCTGCATACAGATCAGACAATTGGTTCTCTAAAACTCTTACTCACATAAAAAGTTCCTGAATATGCCAGCCCTGCCCCCTGGGCATGCTGAGACTGAAACTGGGCATGGTGTCACCCACCTGTAATCCCAGTGTTTTGGGAGGCTGAAAACAGGAGGATCATTACGAGTCTGATCCATGTAGTGAGACCATGTAGACCCTGTACTACATACATAAAAAAATAAATAAATAAATAAAAGTTTAAAAGAATAATAAAAATAAACTGGTAGCAACAATAGTACATGGTTCTGAAATGAAACCATCAAGTGTATTCTTATTCTGAAAACTCAATTTAATTTTTATGGTTTTCCTTGAAAAAGAGTACAGAGTAAAACTTTCACCAGTTGAATAGTCACATGAAATTACTAGAGGCTAAAATGTTCTGCCTAGTAAAGATGCTACTTCCTGGAGAGTGTCGTTCAGAGCAATGTAAATGTATGATAGCTGACATTAACCCGAGAGTCAAGCTGGTTTTACACAGTCTGACACTTTAAGTCAATACATATGTGACAAGGATTACTTCTCTCACTTTCAGGTTTGTGTTGGCTACCTTTCCCATTCTTTTAAGAATGTGGTTGTGAATATTTTATTCCTTATCTGCCAGAAAGGGAATATTTCAGAGCTTTCCTCTCAGTCAGGGGAAACAAGTTTCCCCTTGTTTACGATGTCACTTAGTCCATAGGTCTAAAAGAAATGTAAGAGCTTTACAAACTTCCAAGCCTGTGCATTTCAATTATAAGTTCAGCATTAGGAAAATAACTGCATAGCTATTTAAGCAATTTTATAATGGGCTTCAGTCAAAGCTCTCAGGAGAATCTGATATTCATAACTTCTGCTGCATGTAATAGCTCACAGGGTCTCCTTCATTCCTCACATAGTACTGCCAGGCCAGGACCCATTCCCAAAAGTCCCAGGTAGAGAGGATATGTGGTCTCTCTTCCAGACACTGAAATTTGGTGATTATGAGTCTTTGAAAATCGCCACGTGAACACAGCCTGAATATTCCCATGGTGTGCTTTCATGGTCCATTGTCAAGGGTCTTACAGACTTCCCTGACTCACTGAACTCTGGTTCTCTATATTGTCTCACTACTAAGAACTAGAAGGGGCTGTGATTTTCTCTTTCAAAGGCAAGTTCACAAAGCTCTTTTTCCTTTGAGTTATAGGATTTATCAGACAACAAAACCTCTTCCCCTGGGTTTTATGAATCTACTCCGTACACTTGCTCTCACAACTTCCCTGAATCCAATCTTTGTTACAACCATCTGTGAGTCTGTGCTGTCTACGCCCAGTCTACATCCTGCAATACCATCTGAGGAGCTAGGTAAATTCTCTTATGTTCTAGGGTACCGCTCTCTCCCTGTTTGCATACTTGTTCACTGGACAACACCTGTCCGTCTCCTTTGTGAGATTTTCCTCCTCTTCCAAAATAGAAAGCATCACAGAGACCAGAGCCCAGTTCTTCATTTCTCAACCAGTTATGCTGATCTTCTTGTTGATCCCACAGTCTTCTTATTCAGAAGGTACAGTTCCACAGAGATCAATAATTGCTCAAATCTACCTGTAGATCTTTATGCTTATTATCTGCCTATCTATCTCATATTGGAGAATATAAAATTTCTTTCTTTACAAACCAAAGTTCAAGGGCCAGTCATATAGCTGAGTGGGTTAAAGACACGGCAAGCAGGCAGAGGGGCTGTGGGTTCGATCCCCGGACATGCCGTCCCGGCCCCACCTCCGGGGTATGCTGAGGCTGTATTTGAAACTGGTCCTGGTGGCATGCGCCTGTAATCCCAGCTCTTGCAAGGTTATAAACAGGAGGATCACTATGAGTCTGATCTAGTAGCGAGACCCTGAATATCCTGTAGACCCTTCCCTAAAATATAAAAACGAAAACAAAAAACAAAGTTTGAAAAGAAGATCAAAGCACAATATATGCATATATGTAATTGATGCAGTTAAATCCATTAATTTATACAATTTATATGCATTAAAATTTATAACAGTAAAGTATAAAAGTGATACTACTCAAAATCCAAGGGAAAGAAGGCAATTTCAGTTACATTTGTGCTTTAATTTCTGTTAAATCAACGTGATAGCTTTAACTTTATTAATTTAAAATAACAATATACTTCTTGATTGATAGCGGAGCATCACTGTAAATATATTTCTGTAAGTAAGCAAAAGTAATTAAATGAGATTATTGTTGATTTACCTCTCTTCATTGAGATTTATTACCACCATAAGCCTTTTTTGAACGAAAAAGCCTGAAAAATATACACTAATTCTTAGCACTTTCAGCTACATTGGACATTAACTATGGAATGGATAAAGACATGGCTTTCTCTTAGGAATGACTTATTACTTTACTTCTTGGATACAATGTGTGTGGCTTATCTTTGTCTGGAAAGCACTCTTCCTAGAAGCCAGTGTTTAGATGAAAAGCCAAAGTGTTTCCATCCAGAATGACAGGTGCGGTGGTCGCACTTAGGGAACACCCTTCTGTGAGTGTAGCCATTGTGGGGGAACAATTTCTGTCTCTTTTCTAAAATCTCATGAGATTGCAGTACTAGCACCCAGTTCCCACAGCCTCACCCCAGCAACACAGCTGGCATTGCTCTTTGTCTTTGAAAAGTTTTCTCTGCTTTTTTCTGAGTGCTTCATTTTTTCCTGAATGAGATAAACCAGAGGCAATTTTCTGTCTCTAAGTTATAGCATTTTTCTCCTTTTATTTATAGGGGATTTTTCTTAAAATTTGACCATACTAGTAAGTTTTTTCCACATCTTTCCCCTACATAGAGGACCTTTGTGAAAAGTATCGAGACATGATAGTCTCGGTTTCTATGCTTAGTATTGCTTCAGAGGGTTAAGTGGTGGGAGAGCCACACACACACCAGAAGACCTCATGACTTCCTCTGTCATCTCTGAGGGGTTTTTGTCCTACCATCCCAGTTGTTGTTGCTGAACTTGTTTCATGTATGCTATGCTTGTTTCCTCAGTAGCTATTTAATAATGACTATTTTGTCATGTTGCTTATTTCTCATTTTGTCCAGGGGGCATATCATTCTGCATGTAACTGATGCCTGTAGTAATAGTCAAAGGGTATTGCTCAGAAATGGTGGTGGGTAAAAGCTGAAGGTCTTCATATATAGAAGAATCTGCTCTACAGAGAATGAGGAGGGTTTTTGCTGTGTAGATTTTGCCACTGTTTCTGTCACTGCTTCATGGAGTAGCAGAAAAAAATACAACTTTTCTTCATAGGAAAGGAGAGAATAGTTCAAGTCCATTAGGCATTTAAACTTAATAATCTATAATACTTCTATGAAATTACTTTTAAAGAATGGGTCCAGATAAATGTTTATGTGTGAGTAAACATAAAGATATATTTCTGTTGACATGTATGCCTTTGTAAAGATTAAAATGCTAAGTACTATTTTCAGTATCAATAATTTGATAAATAATGATCTGAATGAAGTTGTTGGATAACTGAATATAAGAAAAAACTTTCTGTGGTGTGCACATAAGTCCATGTGCAGACCAAAATATTGAAGCTTTTGAAGAATCCCAATTTAGGTATGCATGTATGTTTGTGTTGTCTTCTACATAAGTTAGTTTATAAGCCTAATTTTTATTGTTTCTTGCCTAATAGTCAAGTCAGATTAAAATATGTGAGTAATGAAAAACAAGGTAGAGTGTAAATTAATATATCATCATTTGCATGCTAGTAAATGAGGTTTGGGTGTTTCCTTCATCGTCAGCTACAAAAGACTTCAAGCTGCTATGTAACATAAATAATATCTGGGGAAACCTCAGCTTGGCTTTCTGGAACATGCAATACTTTCACTAAGAAAATGGAATCATTAACAGATACCGATGTTTACTTGCTTGACAGTTTATACTTAAGATTTTAAGAGACTATCAACTTTTCTGATTTTCAAGAATCAGATGTCTATAGCATTTTAGATATGTGCATTAACAATTCTTCACCAGTGCTATAGATATTGGGGCATTCTCTTTTAGACTATGGAAAATGTGCAGAAGATATTTACAATAATTTTTAATATAGAATTTATCCTTGGATACTTAATAAATGGATTTATAGCCCTAGTAAACTGCATGGACTTGGTAAAAAAGAGAAAGTTATCTTCAGCTGACCGAATCCTCACTGCTTTGGCAATCTCCAGAATGAGTCTATTCTGGTTAGCATCACTTGATTGGTGGATATTTGTGTGGTACCCAGCTTTATGGAGGACCAGACATGTGTTAAAAATAATTAATATTACCTGGACAGTGGTCAGTCATTTTAGCATCTGGCTTACTACAAGTCTCAGCCTCTTTTATTTTTTGAAGATAGCCAATTTTTCTAACTCTATTTTTCTCTACCTAAAATGGAGGGCTGAAAAGGTGCTTTCACAGACTTTATTTGTGGCTGTAGTCCTCTTGTTTTTAAGCATTGTGTGTGCAAATGCAGATACTGATATCATGATTGATGCATATAAAAGAAATTTGTCTTACAGTTTCCACAACTCTGTACAGAGTTCTAAACTGCTTCCATGCACCAAGACTGTGTTCCTGTTCTTACCTTTTATTGCAAACCTGACAACTTTCCTCCTGCTCATCTTCTCCCTGAGGAAGCATCTGAAGAGGATACAGAACAATGTCAGAGGGTTTGGAGACGCCAGCACCATGGCTCACACAAAAGCTTTGCAAACTGTGACAGCGTCCCTCCTACTGTACACCATTTACTTTCCTTCACTTCTTGTTAAAGTTTGGAATTCTCAGTTATTAATGAAAAATGTCATCTTTTTTCTTTGCCAGACAGCTGCAAATGCTTTTCATGCATGTCACTCGTGTGTCCTGGTTTGGGGGAACAGTAAGCTGAGAAAGGCCTGCTGTTCAGTGCTGAGACAGCTGGGATATGGGTCCAATGATGCAGATCCATCAGGATCATAGACCATTTTCATCATAATCTTATAAATTTTACAGAAAAGTAAGTGCACAAGAAATTTTCTGTTATGATTTTTCCTTTCCACATATATTTTCTTTTGTATATAAATGAATTAATTTTACCAAAGAATTGTTTTAAATAAGGACTACTGAAAAATATTTCAATATTAGTGACATATATAAAACTATTTTGATGTGCACAAAAGCATATTGATGCAGCTTGCATTAAGTAAAAAGTTTGTATAAACATGTGATAATTCTGTCAGTCATTTGCCCTTTTAAAAATGTAAACTGACAATTTAATGTGTCATATATACATATATATAGGCATATTAACTGTAGCAACAAAAAGGAACTTTATACTTTCATATAACCTTTTTTTTTTTTTTTAGGGAAGGGTCTACAGGGTGCTCAGGCACTCACTACTAGATCAGGCTCATAGTGATCTGCCTGTTTAGAGCCTCCCAAGCAGAGAAAGAGAATACAGACATACACCACCACGCCCAGTCTCAATTGCCTTCTCAGTGCGCCCTGGGGGTGGGACTGGCAGAGCAGACCGGTGGATCGAATCCCCAGCCCCTGTGCCTGCTTGTAGGTCCTTTAATTTGCTGAGCTTTTTGGCCAGCCCTCACACTGTTATATAACTAAAGATATGCTTTTCTTGTAGAAGTTCTGACTACATTATTGTTTTAATGATATGAAAATACACATAGTTGGCCTCCCCCACCCCGCCCGCCAAGTAGGATTTTCTGCCGAGTTCCAGGAGCCCCCAGACCCAGTCCTAGCCCAGGTCCGGAATTGCTGCTGACTTCCGGGAACCCCCAGACCCAGTCCTAGCCCAGGTCCGCAGCAGGAAGGAGCTGAGCACAGCAGCCAGACCTAAGGCAGAGGCAGCTGGATAACTCCAAACTCTGTAGAGCTCCACCTGAACTTCAGTACGTGTGAAGGTTACAACTACAGCAAAGATCTACAACAAAGGGCAGA
>NW_004524588.1:788456-803694 GCF_000260255.1 Octodon degus
TGAGAAAGAAGGAGTCAATACAAATGACATTAAAAAAATATAGGCAGAAGTAATAGCAGAAAACTTCCCAAATATGAAGAAACAACCTGACATTCAGGTAAACAAAGCATACAGAATACCAAGTAACCTCAAACCAATGAAAAACACACCAAGACATATAATAGTCAAGATCCCAGAAATTAGGCACAAGAATAATCTACTGAAAGCCAGTAGAAAAAAGAAGCAGACCACATTCAAAGGAAAACACATCAGAATTACGGCCAACTACGCAAGAAGAGCATGGAGCAGAGTACTTCAGGTCCTCTATGAAAACAAATTCCAGCCCAGACTACAATACCCTGAAAAACTCTCTTTCAAGTTTGATAGAGAAGTGAAATACATTCATGCAGAGAACAGCTAAAGAATTTCATGATGACAAAACCAACTCTACACAGGCTACTGAAAGATGTTCTAGAGAGGGACCAAAATGATCAAAACTCCACAAATGAGATCAGAAGCAACCAACTAAATAGGCCAATCAATTAAAAACAGGAGAAAAAGGAGTATATGAAAACAGGTAAAAACATGTCAACCATAGGTCAATACATCTCAATTCTAATCATCAATGTAAATGGACCCAATTCACCAATTAAGAGAAATAGACTGGCACAGTGGATTAGGAAACAAAATCCCACAATATGCTATATACAAGAAACACTAACTCATAAAGACATTCACAGGCTTCAAGTCAAAGGATGGAACACAATACTACATGCCCCAGCACCTCAGAAAAAAGCAGGGGTAGCAATCCTATACTCAGGCAGTCTCAACTTCAAACCAACAATGATCAAGTAAAATAAAGAAGGCCGCTATATACTGGTTAGGGAAAAATTCAAGAGGAAGAGGTAACACTCATAAATATGAATGCACCAAACACGGGAGCACCCAACTATATAAAGCAAATCCTAATGGACATGAAAAATCTAATATCCAATATCACAATTTTAACAGGAGAACTTAACACCCCCTTAACTCCAAAAGATAGGTCAACCAGACAGAAACTTAGCAAAGAAATAACAGAACTGAACCAGAGTTTGTAACAAATGGGCTTGGTGGACATATACAGAGTGTTCCACCCAAACACAGCTGAATACACATTTTTCTCAGCTACACATGGGTCATTTTCTAAAACAGAACACATACTGGTCCATATGTCAGGCTTAAATATATGTAAGAAAACATAAATTATCCCATGCACATTATCTGATCACAGTGCAATGAAACTGGAAATAAATGACAAAAGAAACCAGAAAAAAACCGTAAATACATGGAAGTTAAATGACACCCCACTCAGGAAACAATGGGTCACAGATGAAGTTAAACAAGAAATTCAACAATATCTACAATTCAATGAAAATTCAAGCACAACATATCGTTATTTATGGGACACAATGAAAGCATTTCTCAGAGGGAAATTCATAGCTGTGAACACACACATTAGCCAAACAAAATGGAAACAAATACCCTAATGCTGCACCTTTAAAAACTAGAAAAGGAAGAGCACACCAAATGTAGAGCCCAAAGATGGGAGGAAATCATAAAGATTGGAGCAGAAATTAATTCAATTGAGACAAAGAAAACAATTCAAAGAATTAAAAAAGCAAAAAGCTGGTTCTTTGAAAGACTAAATAAAATTGATAAGCCCCTAGCTAACCTCATCAAACAGAGGAAAGAAAAAATTCAAATACAAGCAATAAGGAATGAAAAGGGTGAAATTACCACAGACCCAGTGGAAATTCAGTAGATTATCAATAGCTACTTTGAGAATCATTACTCTCACAGAAAAGAAGACACAGAAGAAATGGACAGATTCTTAGAAACGTACAAATTACCACATCTGAATCAACAAGATATAACCACTCTCAATACCCAGTAACAGCCAGTGAAATACTATGTGTAATTAAAAACGTACCAGCTAAAAAAATTCCAAGTTCTGATGGATTTACAGCTGAATTCTACAAGAAATTCATAGAAGATATAATCCCTACATGCCTCAAACTCTTCAGTGAAATTGAAAAGGAAAGAGTTCTCCCAAAATCAGGCAAGTATTATACTGATACCAAAACCAGGGAAAGATGCAACTAAGAAAGAGAACTACAGGCCGATCTACCTCATGAACATAGATGCCAAAAACCTAAATAAAATACTAGCAAATAGAATACAGCAAATCATCAAGAAGATCATACACCATGACCAGGTAGGATTCATCCCAGGGATGCAAGGATGGTTCAATAATCGAAAATCTATCAATGTAATACACTATGTCAATACAGCGAAAACTAAAAACCACATGATCATCTCCATTGATGCAGAAAAGGCTTTTGACAAAGTCCAACACTCATTCATGTTCAAAGTCCTAAAGAAAATTGGAGTAGATGGTCTTTACTTCAATCTGATAAAAGCCATCTATGACAACCCAATGACTCATCCACATGGCTGACACTGACAAACAATCTGAGGTGCAGGATCTCAGGATAAATCCTGAGGGGATTTCACTGACCTTATGAGACGCAGAAGTTACAACTCTTGTTGCATATTTCCTGCTTTACCTAGGTCTTAACCGCCCAGCAGAAAAGTATAAAAATGAAATAAAGAAATAAAGCCATGCTGTTATGTTGAGCTGTAGGGCACTCTGGTCAACATTTTGTGGCATTGCCAGTGAAGTGGAAGACCCAATACTATTATGGGCTACTGGACTCTTTTAGAATATTTTTCTGTGTTAACACCCCTATAATATTCAAATAACGGAGTGTAACCAAAAAAAGGTATACAGATGTATGTCCATTTTTTGTCGTGTATTCAAAGTGGTTAGATAGATATATAGTTACATTTTCTTAATGAATAGAGTGATTTGTTCTAATAGTGTTTGTAAGTAGGATATCATGTCCACAGCAATTAACCACTGGGAGGAATGTAGGCAGTGTGTTAATTACCGAAACTGTCCTACCAATTTGATTTGAAACTGTCATTGCTATTTGTTTATCAATAAAATTATGGAAAAAATACAAAATATAAATAAAAATATGAATAAACAGTTACATATTTGCACACAGAAATTTAGAAATCTGTCTTTATACAGCATGATGGCAGGACAGTGTTGTGACTTTTTTTTCTTCTCCCTTGTTTTCATTTATTACCATTTATTTTTTAAGCCAAAATTTACTTGAGAGACAGTATGGCAGTAATTGATATGTCGTGACAAGTAGTACATATTTAGAAGGCCAGAATGACAGGCTTTCCAAGCATGACCTTATCATTACACATTGCTTTCATCAGCGCCGTTGCTTAGTGCACAGGTATCAGCATAAATAGGGGAGAATCCTACCAGTTTACTGCCAGTATCAAGAACATACTGAAGATTCTCAGAATCATTGCCTTACACATCTTGTGCATATAAATGTATTGCTTTGCCCCTGTCATGTTTCCTATGTTTTTTCCTTACCCTCTCTCCATTGTGTACTTTTCAATTTCTCACTTTCCTTTTAATTGTGTTATAACTTTCTCTTTCTCTCTTCTTTTCAGTTCTTATTCTAGGGAGACTACATGATATTTACACATGTGAATCTGATTTATTTCACTTGTAAGTATATCTTCTAGTGGCATCCACTTAAATATAAAGGCTTCAAGATTATCATTCTTTATAGCTGAATAGTACTTCACTGTATAAAAATACCACACCTTCATTCATCCCTCAGGTGATGGGCATCTTGGTTTTTTCCAAGATTTGGCTATCACAAATTGTACTGGTATAAACATAAGTACACATATATCACTATGACGTGAAGTTTCCAGTTCCTCCGGGAAAATTTCCAGTAGGGGTATACCTGGTTTGAATGTGATTTACAGTCCTAGTTTTTAGGGATTCTCCACATTGATTTCTATAATGGCTGTGCCAGTCTACATTCTCATCAACAGTGGAGAAGGATTCCTTTTTCCCCACAGCCTCTCCAACATTTGTTGTTATGTGATTTCTTTATGATAGCCATTCATTCTGGGGTGAGATGATATCTCAATGTTGTTTTAATTTGCATTTCATGGATGACTAGTGATGTGGAGCATTTTTTTAATATATTCAATCACTTCTTTAATTTTATCATCTGAGAAGTGTGTGTTCATCTCAGATGCCCATTTCTGAATTGGGCCTTTACATTTAGGGGTCCTAATGTTTTTTAGTTCTTCATAAATTCTAGAGAGCAGACCTGTGTATGAGTGATTATTAGTCAAGATTTTTTCCAAATGTGTGGGTTGTCTTTTCACTCTGTTGTTAATTTCATTGGACGTGCAAAAGCTTCTCAATAAGAGGAGGTCTCAGTCGTTAATTCTTTCAAATATTACCCGTATGATTTGATGTTTGTTCATGAACTCTTTACCTAACCCTGTGTCTTCAAGAGTTCCTCCTATATTCTCTTCCAGGAGGTTTAGTGTTTGTGTTTTAATGTCTAGAACTTTAATTCATTTTGACTTACCTTAGTTCATTGTGATGGACCTGGGTCCAGTTTTAGATTTTGGCCTGTAGAGAGTTAGTTTTTCCAGCACCATTTGTTAAAGAGCTTTATTTCTTCCAGTAAGCATATTTGGTCCCTTTGTTGAAGATCAGGTGGCTGAGTGTGATTATAGAGGCTTCTGCATTTTCTAATCTACTCCATTGATCATCACGTCTATTTTGTTGCCAGTACAATGCAGATTTTATCACAGACGCTTTGTAGTAATTTCAATTTAAGAATTGTAATACCTCTTGCATTGCCTCTGTTGCCCAGGATTGCCTTTGCTATTCTAGGTCCTTTCTGATTCCAAATAAATTTTAGGAATGATTTCTGTAGGTCTCTGAGTTATGTTGGTGATAGTTTGATAGGGATTTCATTAAATCTGTACAGCAAGATTGGAAGTATGCCCATCTTCACAATGCTGGTTCGTCTTAATCAAGAGCATGGAATATATTTCCATTTTCTGAAATCCTCTACGATCTCTTTTTTCAGAGTACTATAATTTTCCTTGAAAACATCTTTGACTTCTTTAGTTAGGTTAATTCCAAGGTATTTTATTTTCCATGATGCTATTGTAAAAGGGTTTTATTTCTCTAAATTCCTTGTCAGTGTGTTTTTTATGTGTGTATAGGAATGCTATTGACTTTTGGGTATTGACTTTATATCCTGCTATGCTACTGAATTTGTGTATCAGTTCTAGAAGTTTCTTGGTGGATATATTTGCATCTTCCAAGTAAAGTATCGTGTCATCTGTGAGTAATGAAAATTTAACTTCTTCTTTACCTATTCTTTTTTCTTTTATTTCTCTTTGTTTTTTAATGGCTCTAGCTAATGATTCCAAAACTATATTGAATAAAAGTGGTAATAGAGGACATCCTTGTCTTGTGCCAGATCTGAGAGTAAAAGAGTTCATTATTTCCCCATTTATATTTATCTTAGCTGTTGTGTTGCCATAGATGGTTTTTTATCGGATTGAAGTAGAGGCCATCTATTCCAATGTTCTGTAGGTCTTTGAACATGAATGAGTGTTGGACTTTGTCAAAAGCCTTCTGTGCATCACTTGATACACTCGTATGTTTTTAGATTTGGCTCTATTGATATAGTGTGTTATATTTATAGATTTTCATGTATTGAACCACGTTTGCATCACTGGGATGAATCCTACCTGGTCATGGTGTATGATCTTCTTGATGATTTGCTGCATTCTCTTTGCTAGGATTTTATTGAGGATTTTTTTTTTTTTTACCTATGTTCAAGTGAAAGATTGCCCTGTAGCATTCTTTTTTCAGTTATGACTTTTCCTGGTTTTTGTATCAGTATAATACTTGCCTCCTGGAATGATTTTGGGAGGATTGTTTCTTTTTCAATTTAATTGAAGATTTTGAGGAATATAGGGATTATATCTTCTGTAAATTTTTTGTACAATTCAGCTGTGATTCCATCAGGATCTAGACTTTTCTTTGTGTGTACGTTTTTATTATATTTAATATTTCATTGGCTGTTATTGGGTTACTGAGAGTTGTTATATTTTCTTGTTTCAGTTTTGGTAATTAGTACCTTTATAGTAATCTGTCCATTTCTTCTGTGTCTTATATTGTGTGCGAGTAAAGTTTCTCAAACTAGCTATCGATGATCTTCTGAATTTCTACTGAGTCTTTGGTAATTACACCCTTTTCATTACTTATTGTTTGTACTTGAAATTTTTCTTTCCTCTTTTTGATGAGGTTAGATAGGGTCTTATCAATTTTATTTAATCTTTCAAAGAACTAGCTTTATACTTTGTTAATTCTTTGAACTGTTTACTTCATCTCAATTATCTCAATGAATTTCTGCTTTAATCTTTATTATTTCTTCCCCTCTTTAGGCTCTGTGTTTGGTTTGCTTTTCCTTTTCTAGATGTTGGAGGTGAAACACTAGGGTGTTTATTTTTTCCTATTCTTGTTTCCTAAGGTGTTATTTCACAACTATAAATCTCCCTTTGAGAACTGCTTTCACCACATGCCATGAATTCTTTTAAGTTGTGCTTGAATTTTCACAGAATTGTTTATATTGTTCAATTTCTTCTTTAGTTTCATCTGTGACCCATTGGTTACTGAGTAGAGTGTTGCTAAATGTCCATGTATTTATGGGGTTTTCTGGTTTCTTTTGTTATTTCCAGTTTTATTGCCATGTGGTCTAATAATATGCATGGGATAATTTCTGATTTCTTACATGTACTTAAGCATGACCTATGGACTAGTACTTGGTCTATTTGAGGAAATGACCTACTTCTGAAAAATGTGTGTTCCACTGTGGTTGTGTAGAACACTCTGTATATGTCCACCAAATCCATTTGTTCCAACCTCTGTTTCAGTTTTCCTACTACTTTGACAATTTTTGTCTGTTTGACCTATCCTTTTGGAATAAGGGGGTGTAAAGGTCTCCTGTTATGATTGTGGTATTGGATATTAGATTTTTCATGTCCATTAAAATTTGCTTCATATACTTGGGTGCTCCTTTGTTTGGTGCATACATATTTATGAGTGTTACCTCTTCCTCTTGAATTTTTCCCCTAACCAGTATATAGTGGCCTTCTTTATTTCACTTGATCATTGTTGGTTTGAAGTTGAGACTGTCTGAGAATAGGATTGGTACCCCTGCCTTTTTCTGAGTTGCTGGGGCATGTAATATTGTGTTCCATCTTTTGACTTTCTGCCTGTGGAAGTCTTTATGAGTTAAATGTGTTTCTTGTATACAGCATATTGTGTGCTGGATTGTGTTTTCTAATCCACTGTGCCAGTCTGTTCCTTTTAACTGGTGAATACAGTCCATTTACATTTATTATTATAATTTAGATATATTGCCTTACAATAAACCTGTTATTTAGCTGCTGTTGTTACTCCTTTTTCTCTTGTGTTTAATTGTTTGCCATATTTAATGGGTTCCTTCTGTTCTTCTTTGTGGAGTTCTGATCATTTTCGTCCCTCCCTAGAACATCTTGTAGTAATCTCTGTGGTGTCAGCTTTGTCATTATGAAATTCTTTAGTTGTTCTTTGTCATAGTGTTATTGTACTTCTCCATTAAACTTTAAAGACAGTTTTGCAGGATATAGTAGTCTGGATTGAATTTTGCTTTTGTAGAGGACTTGAAGTATTCTTCTCCATGCTCTTCTGGCATTCATGTTTTGTGAAGAGTAGTCGGCCGTTATTCTGATGGGTTTTCCTTTCAATGTGATCTGTTTCTTTTCTCTAGCAGCTTTCAGTATAACGTTCTTGTGCAGGATTTCTGAGATCTTGACTATTATATGTCTCAGTGTGATTTTATTTGGATTGAAGTTATTTGGAGTTCTGTATGCTTCAGCTCCCTGATTATCAGATTGTTTCCTCATATTTGGGAAGTTTTCTGCTATTATTTCTGCCCATATTCTTTTTGTATCATTTGTATTGACTCCTTTCTCATGGATGCCCATTATTGTCACGTTGTTCATCTTTGCATTGTCTGGCAGGTGATGAATTATTCTTTCCTGAATCCTGGTTGTTTTTAAGAGATCTTTTTTAACCATTTCACTAGCTGTGACTATGTCTTTAAGATTTGAAACTCTACTTTCCTTTTCACTCAAATGATTTTGCAAGCTTGTGATTGAGATTTTAAGTTCCTCTGTATCTCTTTGACTCTGTTTCATGTGATCTATTTCTTTCCTGTATTGCTCATTCAAAGAATTCATCATTTTTCTAATCTCCTCTATTATTGTTATCAGTGTCTTCTTAAGAAGCAGTTATTTCTTCTTTTACTACAGAGATTATTTCTGATCTGATTTCCTCTGTTTCTGCATTTGATCCTTTAGTTTAGATGCTATTAATTCCAAGATTTTTTTTTTGTAATTTCAGTGGTTATTTCCTATCTGAGTTCCTCTATACCTTTCTGCAGTTGTTTCTTTACCTCAGACATTACTGATTCAGACATTTCAGCTGTGTGATTACCACTTTCTTCTGTGCTAGTGTCCTCTGCACTTATTCTGGGTGGGCTCAGAGCATGAGATTGCATTTTGCTTCTTCCCTTTTTCATTTTGTATAGCACTGTCCTTTGACCTTTGGTGTAGAGCTTTGGTGCAGTCATAACCTTAGCACCTACTGAAATTTGAGTGCAGATCTACTAAATTTGAATTCGTCCTGTTGTTCTTGTCTTGAGACTGTCTGTTGTGCTCAGCTCCTTCCTGCTGCAGCCCTTGGAACTGAGCCTTTTTTGCCCCTCTAGCAAGACATTCTGCTCTTGGATTAGTTGAGTGGTTCTGACCACTATCCTCTCTGCAGGGACTTCAGCTGTAGAGTTTCACCCCAGGTCTGTATGCCAGGCCTGGGCTGGTTCTGGAGAGTTCCAGAAGGCACAGGGCAGTGTGGAATGTCTCCCCCACACTTGCTGGGCCTGGGTTTCAGCTCTTCTGGGTTGTCCCACAAGCTAGGCAGAAATTCTCACTTGGGCGGCCAGCTTGGGGAGGCTCTGGAGGGGTGGAGGGTTCCCAAGAGAGCGGCGGAAGTTCTCACTCATGCAGTGGGCCTGAGCTTGGTCCACAGAGATCCAGCGGGTGAAGGAGAGTGTGGAAGCACTCCCACACAGTCTATTTATGCATTTAGTACAGGGTTTACAGGACCTCACTACACAGATCAGACTCGTAATGATCGTCCTCTTTTCAGCCTCCCAAAAACTGGGATTATTGGCTGGAGCAATCATGTCCAGTTTCAATCTCCTCTCAGCATGCCCCAGGGGCACAGCTGGCACAGCACATCTGGGGATCAAACTCAGGTCCCTGTGTCTTCCTAAGCAGATGCTTAGGTCCTCTGCGCTATCTGTCTGGCCCTTATTCATCTTTTTTTTTCTTTTTTTTTTTTTTTTCTTAGTGGTGTGAAGATGGAAACTGAGGTTTTCATTCCCTCATTCTACCAATTACTCTGCTTCACATTTTGCAAAATATCATGCTAATTCAGTACATTCATGCCATTGTCCTAATTGATTTTGTAAACAGAAATGATGAGTTAATAGATAAATAGACAGATAGATATAGATATATAGATATAGATGTACATATAGATATAGATATATGTCATATTATATTACAAAGCAAGAGTAAATTCCAAGAGGAGAATATTCAGGAACTTTTTATGTAGTAAGAGTTTTAGAGAACCAATTGTCTGATCTGTATATAGAAGCATCCTTTCTAAATCATATCATTAAAATCATGACATCATATTTTCTGAAACCCTTCATATTTGGGGACCAACATATAGTATACTTGGACATACATCTCTGACTACCTAGGATGTTTCCCAAGTAGTTCTGAAGCAAGAGAAGGCCCTGTAGTGGATGTAGTCACTAGTCCCATTGTAAAAATTATTCAGAGGCTTTAAAACTGATAGAGGCCTTTGGAATGGCAAGGATAACAGAAGAAAAGAAAAATGAAAACCTCAAACTCTCTACCACCACTTAGCTTCTGCATCATTTATTTTTCAGTACTGATCAGTACAACAAATAGGCTCTTTCTAGTTAATACATCACACTTATGATGCATTGTCAGTATGGTAGTGATTTTTTTTTTTTTTTACATAATTACCTGGAATCTGGTGATATCCTGTCTAGCTCAAAGAGCTACCAAGCTTTTGTCTTGATCCTACTCAGGTGACAAAAATGTAAACTTCTGTTCAATAGATCAGTGGTCCAACTTTATCCACATTTTCTGAATATGTACCTTACAAACAGCCCCAAAAAAATCACTGTACATTGGCAAATAACTACTTCAATCCTCCTTACTTTCAATTGTCTATCTTGATGGCTTAGGTACACCTACGTCTTCATTCCATAAATATTTGTGAATGTTAATTTACAGGAATCACATTTATGATTGAGGTGAGACAGGAGAGAAGGGACCAGTGTACAACAAAAGGTATTTGCTCATTCTTCTGTTTTGGATAGCGGTAGTATCTTAAACATCACACGGCTGGCCACAGCTACATCAATTGCCCCCAGGCCACTTCAGGAGACTTTGGCTTTGGCAAACTTTGACCCTAGTTCTAGCCCAGATGTCTGCACCCAAAACCTCTCTGGAGGACTGTGCCTTTCTGTGGTTATTCCACCTGTCCCCAGTCTATCCCATGAGGATGCCCATGATGACTAAGACAGTCTGTGATTAGCTGGGCAGAGACTGTCTTTCCATGATTCCACCTTTTCCTGTATAGAAGCATTGTCTTCCTACCCTGAGGAATCCTGATGTTTCTCCTTGTAGTGCATCGAAAGGGCTAATAAAGCCTTTTTGGGATGTATATTTTGACTTTTCATGTTCTGTTTTTGCTGCACTGTTGGTCAGACCCTTGACGTCTCTGCTGTAAAGCAGATAACCTTCCATTAATTCAATATTGGTTTTATCTCCTCTCCAGTAGGTTGTGTTAGAGATGTGTGATTTTATTTTTACTGAACCAGATGTATTTGCCCACCATATAGTGTGCCAGTACTGCAACAAGGTGTTTCCTGAAAACATAACTTGTTCTTCTAGAATTAAGTATTGTGAAATAGGAGACCCTTGTTACAAATGAACTGTGTGTTTATTTAGTTGGTTGGTTGGTAGGTCTTGCTCTTTTTTTCAGCATTGTTGAAATAAAATATTCATTATACAATTGTTACTTGTTCAATTCCTTGAGTTTAAACTGTGTTAATTAAAGAGTTATTTAGAAAAGATATAGAAATATATAAAAATTAAATGTTAGGAAGAAAGCTTATCAACTAAGCAATAAATTGTCAAATGCTATTTTCTGTATAAACAAGAAAGCCAGAGAGTGTCATATGACACCATCACAACAGAACACACAAAATATACATTCATAACTTTTCTACGCTCATAACACCTAAGCACTTTACTGTCATTTACATATTTATTGCTTTCCCTTCCATGCACTTCATACCCCTGGTGTACTTTCATCAAAGCTGTATTCTAATATTTGCCCTAGATTTGTGGGATTGCCAGTCTTTTGTTCCAAGAAATATTTCTCCTTGGATAAGCCTGTAGCCTCAATGCAAACCCGGAAATAGGAGAAAAATGTGATTTGCAGATTTGGTGCTGGATTTTGTTTTCCTTTGGTCATTAGTCTAAATTTGTTTCATTAATTATTCAATTAATTCTTTTTTCTTTTCTGATGCTGGTGATTGAACAAGAGCCTTCCCATTGAGCTACATCCCCCAAAAAACTTTTGTTTCTATACTCTGGCTTCTCTTCAGATCATATAAATAGTTTGATTTTTACCAATAGTTTTCATTTCTTTTATTTTGAGACAGTGTTTCACCATGTTGCTAACTGGCCCAAAAGGCCATGAACTGGTAGGTAGATGTACACTAATGCATCACTCAGTCATTCTTTTTAAATTAAAATAAAACATTTCACCAACTATTCTATGTACTATACTGCTTGGGTTACAAATGTGATGGACCTATACGATGCAAAATAAACATATGAAATTCAATTGAATGTGGAAACACTTAACATATAAATAAAAATGATTACTTTCAAAATCATACTAAGATATTGGTTAGTTATCTTATTGAAGAACACAGTCCCATCTTATAGTGCAGCTTATCATTAATGGTTCTATCACAATACTTTTGCTTCTTTCAACATTACATTCAGGATTTTTTAAAAGACAAGGAAATACAGTAAAAAAAGAAACAATACAGAATTTCACTAATTAAAATAATAGTGATGAGTAGTGATTGTTATGTTGCATAAGGTTATCTTCAAATTAGTTGTTTAGATTACCACATATAAGCAAGTAAAACTGATTTTTAAAAGTTAATAAAAATTTAAAAAGAAGAAAATAATTAAGCATCAACTGCTCCTTTCAATATAATATACTAGCAGAAATCATCATTACAATGAACTAAGCTATCATATAATATATATATATATATATATATATATCTGCCTTCTTCCTTTCTTTGTTCCCTTTATTTCTTGTAGTTGTTCTTTACTTTTAAACAGACTCTTTCCCTTTCACAGTAGCTTTCAGATTTTATTTAATGTTTCAGTCTATTACACTAGTGAGACAATGAGACAATATGATGCTTACACATGTGAGTCTGATTTATTTCACTTATGAATATGGTCTCTAGTTGCATCCCTTTGACTATAAAAACCTCAAGTTTAGCTTCTCTTATACTCAAATTTTATAAAAATAATACCTGCTTTGCATCTGTTCTTCAGTTTATGGGCATTTGGGTTGTCTCCAAGATTTACCAATGACAAGTTATGCTGCTATAAATATGGCTGCCCATGTATCACTGTGCATGATTTTTCAGGTTTTCTAGAAAAATACCTAGGGGTGGTATAGCTGGGCAGAGTGTGACCTCTAATCCTAGTTTTGGGGAGAATCTCCACACTGATTTCTAGTGGCTATAGAAATTTTCCCATTGGTGGGAAAGGTTTTTTTTTTTTTTTCCAGAGCCCCTGCAGCATTTGTTATTGATTTACTTATTGATGGTAGTCATTCTTTCTGGGGTGAATACAATGTCAGTTTTGTTTTAATTTATATTTCTTGAATGACCAGTGATGTACAAAATTATTTCATATATTTATTTTCCATTTGTATTTCTTTTTCAAAGAATGTATTTATCACAGGGTCTACAGAGTCTCACTGCACAGAATGGACTTGTAGTGATTCTCCTGTTTTCAGCCTCCCAAGTGCTGGAATAAAGTTGCATCTAGTCGTCTCTTTGCAAACCTGAGTTGCTCACTCAGGATCATGTGAAAATCAGAGGTGCTGAAGAAGTGGCAAAGTGCTCAGGACAGCCATTTGCCAGCAATCAAGAGTCCTTAACAAGACTTCACCACATATCCACCAAAGCACTCTTTCAAGCCCCCTGGGCAACTGAGCACAGTTGCCTCCTCAGGCTGACTTCAAGGTGCTATGCAAAGTAGTCATGAATCAAATATATTTTATAAACTGCCAACATGAAGAATAAATAAATGAATGGATGAATAAATAAATAAATGTAACAATGTAAACTACTTTCATAAAATGTATTGGATGTCAATGCTCACAGAACCACAACTTTACAGAATCACAACCTTGTTAAAAACTGGTGAGCTGCTTACATTTCTCATTTGAACCCCAGCCAGCTAGAGTTGAGACAGCTAAAGATCACAGGGGTCCACACCTCCATCAATCTGTACATGGTCCCTGCCACTGACAAGGGCACCCTGAGTGCCTCCTTCACTGGCACAGCATGGACGCAGTTCAAGAAATCATGATCCCTGCCTTGGTTCTTCCTTCTGCACTTGGATCGAAATCCCTGCCCTGGCTTTGTACACTCCTCTCAGGGCTCCAGCATGTAGAGTGCTATGACCAGAAGGCACTGAGAGTAGAACTAGGAATTCCAGGCCTGTGCCAGCACTATCTCTGCCCTGTGCCTCCCTTGATGAGGCCTCCTGTTGGACTACAGTATTGTTCATGACTCCCACACTTTCTGAGCATTAGAATCAATGGAAGATCAATTGATCACAACTTTGTTTCCCTGAATAGAGTAATGCAACAGTAATAGCAATAGCATCAAGCACAACAAGAAAGTGACAAAGTGTGAAAAGTATAAATTTGCCAACTTTATCCATAGGATCAAGATTTATAGCTATATGAGAAGATATTAAACAAATCAGACAATTGCATAAGTAAATATCCACTAATGGCACAATTTTACACTAATGAGAGCCAATTTAAAAGTGATGACAAGAAATATAGAAAGATAGAAAAATAAGAGAAGGGGATTAGAAGAAATCTGAAGAAGAATTACCCAACCATCAGTAAAGATGGTCCCAGGGGGCTACAGACTCTCCCCAGGGGTAAAAGATACCAGAGAGCCAGATTCCCAATATGCTTATGGAAAGGGATTGTCCTTTCAAGAGTAGCCACCTTCCATTTCTTTCTCTCTTCCTATAAGCTGAAGCTGTCCATTTGAATGGCAGGTACTGTACTAAAATTGTCTCTGGTAAACTAGATAAATTTTAGGTGAATGCACTAGAGTAATCGTTGCTGTTTTTGGTAAATCACACAGTTATATCAGCCTTTTTGTTATGATAAGTTTAGTTAAAGAGTGCTTTGGGAGGCCCTGAATGAATTACGGTTATTCTGTTGTTTCTAATTAGAAAACTCATCTTGACTTACAACCACGTTGAATTACAAACCAATTGAGTTCCTAAGTTAAGCATCAGCTGAATACCAAACTTGGACCAAGAAATTGTAAGCAAATAAGAGAGCAGTATCCATGAAGAAGGTCCATTTAAATATTCTCAGTTACACATTAGCAAATAAAATTCCTTTCCATATTAAACTAATCATGTATATATCTAGGAAGATTTAGTGTGGAATGATAGCCTAACATATAAAAATCAATTCATTATATAAATCTGATTCACAGCAATAAAATTATGTAATCTTCTCAATAAATGCAGAAATATCATTTTATGATCTTCAACATCTTTTCATGATAAAAATTTCCTGAATTTGGCAAGTACTTGAGATGATAGAAAATTTAATTAGGAAATTTGCTAAATATTTTATTTTTTTACAATAACCAGAAAATTCATTTTTTAAAAGATTTTCAGTTATACTCATTGAAAAGAATGTAATCAAATCTTAGAAACTTTTCTAGCTTATTCATAGTTACAAATATTATTAAATTTATGTTTTGCTTACACTGATAAAAGT